>NW_004955481.1:7453901-7474594 GCF_000276665.1 Chinchilla lanigera
CTTTCTTTCTTTCTTTCTTTCTGTCTTTTTGAGACAGGGTCTCCCTATGCAGTTCAGGCTGGCCTTGAGCTCACTTTGTAGCCCAGGCTGGTCTCGAATTCACAACGATCCTCCTGCCTCAACCTCTTGAGTGCTGGGATTACAGGCATGAGCCACCACGCCCGGCTCAGAGTAGCGGTATTCTTGAAACTCCAAAAGTTAGAAACAATCCAGATATTCATCACTTGACAAACAGAGGGCAAAACATGGTACCTAAACAGAAGACTATTATCTGGCCATCAAAAGGAATAAAGTCCTACAATAAGTTACAACACACAAACATTATGCTAAAGCAAAAGAAGCCAGTTGCAAGAACCCGCATGTTATACGATCCCATTTATACGAACTGTCTAAGGCAAATCTGTAGGGGCAGAAAACGAATGATTGGCTGTCTGGGGCTTAGCGGGGATTTAGAGGGGACAAGGGTGACTGTCAAAGGGTTTCCATCAGAGATGGCGAAGTAAATTCTAAATCAGTTGTGGTGATGGTCACAATTCTGAATGTACTAAGTCCATCAAGTTGCATATTTTACATGGGAGAAGTGTACGGTGTGTGTAGAAAGCTGTTTAGATAGCTAAGCTGCTGGAAAGAAAGCGCCTAGAACTAGACAGACCGTGGCCCAGCCCCAGCTCCAACAGCACCTGCAGACTGGGGGGGGGGACCGCACACTGAGCATGTGCACAGTCACGTGATGGGCACTCCCGCCTTTACAAGCGGGTGTCCTTACTCCTAGCCTCCCTGGGACAGTTCCAGCACATTCTGTCCTTCCTAGAGTATTCTTTCTCTCCAGTGCCTTCACCTGGCTCATCCCTCTTTTCTTCCGCTGGAGGCTCTGAAATCGGTCCTCCCTCCTCTCCCACCTGGTTAGCGCCACACTCCTCCTAGGAGCCTCCGCAGCTCCTGGAAGACACATCTCCAGCGCGGGCCGTTCTCAGTGGCACTGGTCCACTTGCCTCCTACTCTCGTCATACTTGCATGCGCAGAGTGAAAAGGTGCTCACTACCCACTGGGCCTACAGAAGCGCGGCAGAATCCATGGCACAGGAAATCTCTTCTAAGAAAAGGGAGCAAACATTTCCCCTTCAGGGTCCACACTCCGGACCTGCTCTGTCTCTCTGGGCCGGGGAGCCCGCACAAGTGCTGCTGTGCCTTCCTTTAAACACTCACATGTGCAGGCCTGCCACCCCCCCCCCCCCCCTCCCCGCCATCTGCTTCCCACAGGGGAGGGGGGCACACTGCCCCCTGTGACACCAGACGAGCCCTATTTCAGCTGCGGCCCCATCAGTTTATTAACACTTTATGGATCCACATGTTTGGACATGCAGGGGAAGGGACATTCCCATTAGTGGGAAGGGACATCTACAGAGCAAAAACAGTGTGATGTTTACACCTTGCAGTGTATGGGAAATGCATTTGCAAACCCTGCAGGGGGTAGTGCTCAAAGAAAGTCAGCAGTTTGGGGGCAACAAGAATGACTACTTTATAAATACTCTCTGTGTCACAAGTGCAATCCAGTGATAGCCCATGGGGGCTTGTGTGAAATGGCCCCTCTCTAACTCCCAGAAATCACAAGGTCCCTAACCTAGAGGTACCTAAGCAAGGGTGGGGACAATCTGGGGAGCACAGCACACAGGAAACTGGATTCCATCATCTTGGGCTCTACTCCAGTGCTGGGATTCCATGACTGTAAATTCCTTGGTCGACTATCTAGTGAGAGCTGTTTAGAACGCAGGGACTGCCAAATGATAGTGCCCTCCCTTCACACTGTAGTCTAGAGGAGAGGCGCCCGGTGCAGAGCACACTGTGTGGCCCTAGGAGGTGGCCTGCTAAATCCTGATTAGATAACCCATGTGGAGAAGGACATTCTTTCATTAGAATGAATTGAGGACACAATGATTTGTTTAACCTTGAGTTTACCATCCTCCTGTCTCAGCCTCTTGAGTGCTGTGATTACATGCGTGTCTCGGATTACATGTGGAAAAGGATAATCCTTTGATTACCCTTGCTAAAATGTTTTGTATCCATCCATTAGTACTAGCTACGCCCTAGGTTCTCGCGCAATAAAAGGTGACTGAAATTGATAGGCGGGAACAGTCCTAGCCGCGGCATTCCCAGAGGCTGTCAGACCCTGATCGCAGACTTTTGCCTCTCTTGCTTTTCTTGTCTCTCTTTTACTTTTCTCATTCATCCACAGGCACCTTGTTCACGGGACTGGCTTACCCTGGAGAGATAGGGATGGGTAGTCCCACAAACCCATGCACATTTTTTTGGGGGGGGTCTTTTTGAGACAGAGTCTCGCCATGTAGTTCAAGCTGGTCTTGAGCTCACTTTTTAGCCCAGGCTGGCCTCGAACTTGCAACGATCCTCCTGCCTCAGCTTCCCGAGTGCTGGGATTACAGGCATGCACTACCACGCCTGGCTAACCCGTGCATATTAAAGCAATAAGGGCTTGCTTAGTTTTTTTTTATTTTTTTGTTTTTTTTCCAGTACTGGGAATCGAACTTACGACCTCGAGCTTGCCAGGCAAGCGCTGTGCCGTTGAGCTAAATCCCTAGCCCCTGCTTAGTTTTTTAAAAACAATATTGTCAAAATTGTACACATGACTGAAGTGGGGATATATATTTTTTATTTTGTTTTTATTTTTTGTCTTTTTGAGACAGGGTCTTGCTATGCAGTTCAGGCTGGCCTTGAGCTCACTTTGTAGCCCAGGCTGGTCTCGAACTTGGAACTATCCTCCTGCCTCAGCCTCCTAAGTGTTGGGATTACAGGTGCACGCTACCATGCCCAGCTCCGCTTGTCCTTATTTTTATGAAAGCAGAAAAGGATCAATGCTGGCCACCAAGCACACACATATGTGTACCTCAACACCACACATTTCACTTTGTGTGCTATTCTAAGCATAAGGATACATACATAGGACCAAGGAAGTCAAATTCCCCATCTGTTACAGTTTATATCTAGATGTCCTCTCCATAGCCTCATGTGCTCATCATGGGGCTTTTGGGAGTGTCTGGATGATGGGAATGTGACACTTCTCAGTGCAATAGTCCATGGATGAGCTTGTTGCTAAATGTGATGCTGGGAAGCGAAGGCTGGTCAGAGGGGGCGTGGCCTGGGAGGCGCTTTCTTCTTCCCTCCCTGCTTGATCTCTCTGCTCCTGCAGCCTGGCTATCCGCTGCGATGCTCCTCTGCCATGCTGCCCTGCCCTGGAGCCAGCCAGCTACGGACTGAAACCTCTACAAACTGTAGCCAAAATAAACTTTTCCTCCTTTAAACTGTAGGTGCTGGGTATTGTGTGTCAGCTACAAGACAGTAACTAAGCTACTACCATCTTATTAGTTGATCTACTAAAATATCTGATAGATGATAAAATGAGTAATTTTTGCACTCTGATTTTTCTTTCCCTGAGTTCTTTTCTATTCTAACTGAGCACACACCTGGGCCACTGGCCTTATAATACCGTTCTGAAGTCACTGCTTAATGTAGGGAGACAGCGGGGAGGAGGCACGGACTGCCTACCTTCCAAGGCCCCACCAACACCACCTCCCGCCTGGTCTCTCCCTCTGGAGTGCCTGGCTCAGGCAGTACCTCTGCACAGGTGGGTGAGCGTGGGCTGCAGAATCCGAGGACTGAGCTGAAACCCTGACTCTGTCGTTTACTAGTTGTGGGCTCCTCTAGCAAGTGACGCGGCCTCTTGAGGCTGTTTCCTCATCTGGAAGAGCGGGGGCAGTACTCAGCTCATGGGTTATACGGGGCTACGTGAGAAAGACTTGGAAAGCATGTGGCTCCCTGGTAGGACCCAGGAAGCAGTCAACAAATGGAAGCATATTATTTTCCTATTTGACGCTTCCTTCTGAATTTATGCTGTCCTCATTCTGTCCAACATTTATTCAACTAATGGGCAGGGAAATTGAGAGGAACAAACTACCCTTCCTGACATACTGACAAGGGCTCCTAGACAGTCACTCTTACTTCTGTCCCTACCTGGCCCTGAGTTAACTGACCAGGCTAAAGCTAGATTATGCTAAGAGCCAGATGGTAGATTTTCATCAGCAAAAATAGTAAAGTATGCGAGTACAGTACGATCCATTCTTATTGTGATATATTACCTCTCAGCTCCAATTTCATATGTGACACTCCTGATTTCTGAAGGTATAAAGGTGTTTCGTGTGTCTGTCTCTGTACTGTAGAATAAAAGAGGGTGGCATGCCTTCTCGCTTTCCTTCTGTTTGTAACCTATGAAAATTTCAAGTCTGTTTCTCTTTCCTGGGCATTTTTCTAAAAGACCTGTGACACTTAGTTGGAGGTGCGGATCTGAAACCCTATGTTAAATTCCTGTGATCGTTCATTAGGTTGGAATGAGGGCAAGCTACAATGGAGATGCATGTGATTCTTTCACACTCCCAGAATAACTGCCACCAAGGCCTTATGGCGGCAGAGTCACAGTGTGGACTCCCTCCCCTGGGTACACCACCTGGAGCACTTTACCTATTCTGATGCTGCACCCCTAGCACCTCCCCACTATGGATGAATAGCAGTTCATCCACAAGGGTTTTCTTTTGGAATTCAGTGATGAACTCGTTAAATTACCAACTTGTTGTGACAGGAAGTCATTCAGATGCTGATGCCATCGCCATGGAAACCATCCCTCTGCTCCCAGCTCTGCCTGTCTGTTCCAAGGAGCACTCCAGCTCCATAATTACTGTCACCTTCAAATAGCATAGAGCTGTCATGGTGTGAGCGGGTCTTGAAGCAGGGGCATGCAGCCTATTTTGCTCTGAGATGATGAATCCTTGTTGGTTTTAGTATTTTTAGCACACATTCCTGTTCCGTACCAGTCATCTTTCACATTCCTACTGGCTGGCTCCTTTCCAGAACCTTTCCTAGAGAAGCAGACAAAGGATTTTTTGGGGAGACAGCTGCTAAGGATACTCATTTAAAGAGAACCTACTGCTTCTCTAAATCTTTGTGCTTCCAAATATGGAAAAATTAGTTTCCTTGTCTATACATAAGACCCCATAAAAGGAACGCCAAATTCCACCAGTTCGCAGCCTGTAAAACCTAACGATAATATGGAAAGGTGAGTAGTGCTGCAAAGCAAGCCCAGGGATGTGACTCGAAGATGAAGGAGAGTTTCTTTTGCTTGGGCTAACCAGGTTGTGCTGTGCTCCATTACCGAAGACTGACGAAGCACAGAAAAAGGGGAACCCGGCTTACTCAAAGCAGCAATCAAGTCTTTTCTTTGTTACAGCGCATGCTATATTGTGAATCATCAAACAGAACCCCTAGTCACCGAGTACCCGCCAGATACTGTACGATGGTTTACATTTACGTTTCCTGATTTAAATTAATCTGCACGAAAACCCCTCGAGGCAGGTATTTTTATCCCAATTTTACAGCAAGGCAATGCGAAGCTCAAAGTGATTAGGTAAATTAAATAAACGCTGTTTTCCTGTCCTGCACAGCTGTTGATCTATCACCCTTGCCGTCTCCCTAGGCAGAAAGGTGACTTCTGTGGCCTTAGAATGGTCCGGCCTCAGCTTGCACATCTCCAGCAACGCTGTAAGAGCAATGTATGTTTGGATGGCCCAGGATGCAAGCTCATCGGATCGTTCGTCATCCTGGGGCTGCTACAAAGGCCTAAACCTCTTCTCTCTGTGCCTATCAAGGGTCACCCAGGAAGAAATCTGGCTTGGGTAAAGTCTGTCCCCATAGGATATCCAGGCATAGGAAGAGAGAAGGGAAAAAGAGATAGGGAACTAAGATGGCATTAGAGCTAGGACAGAATCTGCTTGAGTTCCTTCCTAGAGAGAATCTCAGTACACCACTACCTCTACAACTGTGTGCCCACGTGGAAAAGACGTCTGTCCTCAGGGCTACTGGGAAGCCACTGCTGGGGATGGGACCCCAGTGAAGGGATGCCTGATTTTTAATTTTTTTTTTTTGTTTTGTTTTTTTGTCTTTTTGAGGCAGGGTCTCGCTATGCATTTCAGGCTGGCCTTGAGCTCACTTTGTAACCCAGCTGGCCTCGAACTTGCAACGATCCTCCTGCCTCAGCCTCCCGAGTGCTGGGAATGCAGGCGTGTGCCACCATGCCCGGCTTGATTTTTAAATTTGGGATCACATTTTATTATGCACACGCAGAGGAATATATATGACAGAGACCATAACCTGTTGTTACAAACATAAACTTTAAAACTTAACCTGAGCAGTGAGCTACTATCCCCGGGCTACTTTCTAAAAATGTCAGCAAGATCATAGGAGGCACACGGCATTGACTCTCTCATTTACTAAGCTCTTGTGGTGTGAATGTCATTTGTTTATGGGAATTATCATTTTTAATATACACCCTGCAGCTAACATCTGGAGAGGGCTTACTGTGTGTTAGAGGCCACGTTACCATGTGTTAGAGGCCATCTGGAGAGGGCTTACCGTGTGTTAGGGGCCATGTGAGGGCTCTACTCTCATGAATGGTCACTTGCCTCTGCCTTAAACTACGAGAGCATTGGAGGAAAAGTCTGACACTCACAATGTCAATGACCTGTATGACTCCCGGCAACTCTCCCCAGTGCAGCGCCTCGCTTCCCTCATCTGTCCTTGAAGGATATGTGACTGCAATGTCCTACCATCATCTATCTAGCAGGGTTACTGTGAAGAGAGAGGAAAAAGTGAAGTTTTAAAGTCCTCTGAAGGCCAGGTGTGGTGGTGTACGCCTGTAATTCCAGCACTCGGGAGGCTGAGGCAGGAAGATTGTTGCGGAGTTTGAGACCAGCTTGGGCTACAAAGTGAGCTCAAGGCCAGCCTGAACTGCATAGCGAGATCCTGTCTCAAAAAGACCGAACAAAAAAAAAAAAAGAAAAAAAGTCCTTTGAAAAGTACAAGAGTCTGGAAATCAGCCCAGTTCAATGTTCTATGACAGTGAGTACTTAAGTATAAGCAATGTAACAAAAAGCTCAGTGTTAATGATGTTAGGTTAAAATCTCTTTTATAATGAACATTATGAATTAAAATGATTTTCAAGCTTCAACCACTGATTTATTTATTTTAAGCAAGATGGCATATAGACAGTTTTCACTACCACAGGGTCGTAGGTTTTGTGTTGTTTTTCCTTTCTCTCTCCCTCCCCCTCTTGTTGGTGTTTACTGTCTCATGATCTAACCTGTTTTAAAGATTAAAGCCCAATTTTCCACAGTTAATCACAGAGGATTAGGAAGGCCTCTAAAATACTGCATTGTCAAAAAAGTGCAAATCATAAACCCAGAGTCCATTGGCTGTATTCTTTGTAGATTTAGTTTCCACATAATTAAAAATGTACTTGTGAATATATCCTTCCTACTTCTAAAAAGTTTTGGGGCATTGCTTATATAAAAAAGAAACATAAATAATAAGTAAAGTAATTTAAAAATAATCTTTGCAGCCAATTTATAGCCATTTCTTCTTCTTTTTTTTTTTGTCTTTTTGAGATAGGGTCTTTTTGAGATAGGTCTGTGCAGTTCAGGCTAGCCTTGAGCTCACTTTGTAGCCCAGGCTGGTCTCGAACTCGCAACGATCCTCCTGCCTCAGCCTCCCGAGTGCTGGGATTACAAGCGCGCGCCACTATGCAGGCTACGACACTTAAGGAGGATGTGCACTAATACAGGGAAGAATTGGATTAAACTAATACACAGCACACGCTCAAATCACATACTTTTGTTTCTCCCAGTCTTACGTAGAACACGTTAAGAAAATCACACAAAGGGAAATGAGTCACGTATGAAAGAAGGTTTAGGCTAACTGGCTAGACGGAGATTCGATGTCTCTTTCTACCTGTTTTACTTCTTGTCCTGTGAGTACCACCACGTCTGAATCACAGGAGAGGAATCTCTGTGGCAGACACACACAGGCCCCATCCAGCTTTACTCTGGTTCTTTCTGCAAGTCCCTCACCCACAGGCACAGGAGCGTCCAGGCTTCAGAAGGCCTGAGGCTTTTTCTTTAGCAATCTTACTTCCATAGTCATGTTTGACCCGAACTGACATTAAAATATGTGGTTCTTCTAAGAAGGCACCTGTGTCCTGGAGAACAGGCCGTTCACCCTCTCCTCATGGTTCCTGCTAGAATGAAAGGACCACAGCATGGCAGCGTGGTTGTTCCTCCCCTGCTGTGGTGCCTGGCGTGCTGTTGGTGCTCCATAAATATTTACTGAGTACATTAAAGAAATAAATACTTCAGTCTCTTCCCCACTGGCTACCTGCTTTTCCTTAGCCTTGTAAGCGTGCTCAAATCTCTTCTATTAAGTAACAGACCAATAGCCCATGTTCTTCTTGTCCTCTGCACCACCATCAAATACCCTCAAATTTAAATAAACAATCTGTGGCTGCTATTCCTCCTCTCACTTCACGTCAGTCAAGCGTCTTAAGAGTGACGCATGCGCACTGACTTTACTTCGGTGCTGCGTACTCTTTAACCGTCCACCCACAACCTTCTCCCTTTTTTCCCAGCCACACATACATTTGTTCACCTGCCTTTTCCCCTGCTCCTTTTCTAGCCATGCCTCCCTCCATCCATCCCTTTCCTCCCTCCTTCCTTCCTCTGTCTAAATTAATGCCGACTGTCCTAGGCGCTGTGCCCAGCTCTAGGGGTGGGTGTTGAAGAAGACCCAGTCTCTGCAGCGGAAGAGCTCCTGACCTGGTGGAAGATGTGTTAAGTTAAGCTCCGGACACTGGAGCACAAGTTCCCTTAGATGCTCCGCAATGGGCTACGGCAAGTGAAGCCAGGGAACGAAGGTGGAGAATCTTCCCAGGCAATCAGTTTTATGCTGCGGAAGTAACTAGCAACATGTAGTCAGCAATTAAGTGAAGATCAACATTTGGTATGGCAGAATGAAAAACAACACTTATTGTTTGTAAAAAACCCACAGGACTTTAAAAAGCAGCACACCATAGGCTATTTTGGCATGTGGACCTCGTGGATGTTGAGTTAATGTTCTGGTACTAGGGGATCTTCCTTCAGCAAGTCTGAAAAGTGTTCACAGGGAGGCAACTAGCACACTAGCCTAGGGACGGGAAATGTAGGTCTGAGAACCAAAGGCACGATGTTTGGATGGGATGGTAGGGGGGTGATGTCTGAGGTAGCTCTTTGGAGGAGTGGCTCACCAGGCAGTGGGGACAGCTGCCACGGAGGAAAGGGTGGTGCAGTTACAAGAAGCTGGGAAGGTGCCCTGTGTGTGGACAGCAGAGAGGAGTCCGGCAGCAGTGGACACGGGAGGTGGGTTGGGGCTGCACAGCCAAGGGCCCAGGTGTCATCCAGACAGCGCTGGCGACCACGTTCTACCCCTGGAACGCTGTCTTCGGGCCCCATGGTCCCACTTCTTAGTTTATTTTTCCTTTTCAACACCTTCCCACCCCTTTGAATGTTAGTGTTCCTGAGTTCCTTCCTGGCCATGTTTCTCTTTTATTTTCCTCACCCGGCTTGTTTCTTTCACTCCCACGGGGTCAGTTTCCCTGACAGAGCTGGCTCCCAATCTACATTCCAGACCTCTGGGGCCACTGCCGTTTCCCACTGCTCGGAAGTCTCGGCCTGAACCGACTGACATCCTTCCCCACATGCAACTCCTTACCTGCCTGCGTCTTTCCACGCCCCTCCCCTCCTCTCCACACCTCTGCTTCCCCGTCATTACAGCCTAGGTTAATGGAAGCCTGCTCTATCCAGTCACCACTTGCTCCGCTCATCATCTACAGCCAGTCATTTGCCAGCCCTGCCAGTGAACTTCTAAGCCTCTGTCTGCTAAATACGTCCTTTCCTTTCCGTCTCCACTGGGCTTCCGAACTGGGCCGCGAGTTCCCATTCCTGTCGCCAGTGCCGGGCCGAGGACCACTGTGTCTGACGGGAGATGACCACTGGGCAGCTGCTGCACAGCTGGACGATGTGGCGGCCGAGAAAGTGTTGGAGTCACAGGCAGGACAGGTCCCTCTGCCAGCTCCAGTGCCTTGTTAACTGGTGTCCTTGATACCAGCCCCTCCCTCTTTAAATCTTTTAGAGTTCTGCAGTTATCTTTTAAATACAGAACTCTGACTAATGCCAACAAATCACCGAAATTTACAGCATAAAAACACTACTGAAATTTACAGAAATATTGAAGTGTGAGAAGGAAGTATAGTGAACATTTATCTGATCTTTGAGTGGGGAAGACTTTTTATTTTTTTTTTAATTTTAAAATTTTTTTTTGACTTTTTAAAGTTTTCATGCAAAGGCTAAAGAAAAAGACAGATCTGATCACATAAAAATGCAGAACTTTTATAGGAAAACTAATACTGCTTGAAAAGGTAGAGTGGGAAAATTTCTAAAACATATCTGAGGGTTAATCATCTTAAGTGCTCTTGGTAAGGTGGCACATGCCTGTGATCTCAGTACTCTGAGAAGCTGAGACAGGAGGATCACATGTTGGAGCTCAGGCTGGGCAACTTAGTGATTTAGTGAGATCCCGTGTAAAAATAAAAAATAAAAAGGGCTGGGAATATACCTCCTTGTGAAGGCCCTGAGTTCCATCCTAGTAAGTCACACACACACACACACACACACACACACACACACAGAGACTGCTTAAAAATTAGCAATAAAAATTAGTAACCAAATGATGAACATACACACACACACAGAGACCACAGACAAAAGCAGCAAAGGATATGAATAATTCATGAAGCACAAATGACAAGTAGAGCCATGGGAGAAAATGTTCAATTTCATTTAAGAAGTGTAGACTAAAACAATGGATACAGAAAATTCTTTTCCCCTGTCAAATTGGCAAATTAAGTCTAGTACCCAGTGAGTGATCTGTTATGTGAGACACGCTCGCACTTGGCATAAAATGGTACTTGTCTGGAAGTACGTATCAAAAGTCTAAAAAATATATACCCTTTGACCTCATATTTCTGTTTCAGAGACTTTGAGGAAACAGTTATGAATAAACACTCATATCTGAGGATAATTCTAACAGCACTGCTTAAAATGCTGAAATTTGGGAGCATTCCAGATGCTCAGTGATAAGGGTTGGTTAAATAATTTTTAGCTCATCTTAAGCATGAAATACCACACACATTAAAAAATTGAGCTGGAAAAGAACAGTTAATAACACACAAAGATGTCTTTTTTTTTTTTTTTTTTTTTTTTTGAGACAGGGTCTTGTTATGTATTCAGGCTAGCTTTGAACTTACTATGTGACTCAGGCTGGCCTCAAACTCATGTGATCCTCCTGCCCCAGCCTCTGGAGTGCTGGGATTACAGGTGTGTGTCATCAGGCCAGTCCTTTCCATACTATGAAATGTCAATTATAAAACAGAATATATAGAAAAATCTTATTTTTAGAAAATTGTGTATCTGTATGCATAGAAGCTATAAAAGTGTTACCGATGGTTTCAATGTGTGCTCATGGAATTTTTTTTCAACATACTTATGTATATTCCCCCAAATCTCCACAAATAGAAGTCATTTATTGCCAGAAAAAAATATTTTAAACTGCAAGCATAACAACTGCCCTGTTTTGGCTGCCTGGTATCCACTACCGGGTACAACCCAGACCCCCCTGCCTGGTAAACCAGGCCTGTCACAATCTGGCTCCTCTGCAGCTTCCGGTCTGCTCTCCTGCTCTGCCTGACTCGAGTCTCACACTCACGGCTGGCAGAGTCCCCTGCATGTCCACCACTGAGCCGCGCGCCACCCCCATCCTTGGAGGCAACAGCCACGCCCCTTTCCCACTTCTCCACCCCGGCACCCCCAGGGCCGGTCAATGCCTCGCTCATCTAAGGGTGTGTCTGGGTGCCTGTCTCTCCGCCCTCAGCTCCCCAAGTTCTACTCTGCAGCAGGGCCTCTATGCCAAGCATCCTCTCTGGCTTGGTCTTCACAGGCACAGCTCCTTTTCATCTTTCAAGCCTTAGCATAAATGCTACTCTTCATCTGCCCTTCTGTGACCATGCTATCAAAAGAGGTCACTTTTTGGGGCTGGGGATTTAGCTCAGCAGCACAGCGCCTGCTTGGCAAGTGCAAGGTTGTGAGTTCAGTTCCTGGTACCGTAAAAAAAACCAAAAAAAAAAAAAACAAAACAAAAAACCAAAAAAAACCCACCCAAACAAACAAACAAAAAAAACCAGGTCACTTTTTCTTTTCTCTCCTTCTCTCTCCTCGTGTGTGTGACCGGGGATGAACCCAGGGCCTCACCACATATGCTAAGCAAGCACTCTACCACATACCTACATCTGCAGCCCTCTGTATTATTATGAGACAAGCTCTTGCTAAGTTCCCTGGGCTGGTCTAAAACTTAAAATCCTCCTGCTTCAGCCTCCCCAGTAACTCAGTCTGCAGGTGGGTATCACTGCACCTGGTTTAAGAGATCATGTTTTAATTTTCTGTCTCAGAACCCTGTTCAGTCCTTTTGAGCACTTACTATAGTATAGAATACAGAAGCATTTTGATTCTATGCTGCTTCCTTGATTTTTGCGTCTGCCCCCTGGAGAGGAAAGGCTGAGGAGAGCAGGGGCTGTGAGCTGTGTAACCTGGGGCCTCATACATGGTGGCCGCATGTGCTTACTTCAGGAATGGACAGAACTGCCAGCCCCAGCGCTCTGTAAACCCTGTCCCTGTGTTCCCAGGGGGCTCCGCCCTCACTCAGCCAGCTGGCCTGACCTAAGTCTTTTTACTCTGCTGTGGTTGTCGGTTTTTGCCTGTCCCTGCCGTGGACCGCAGGTGCTCACAGCTGGGAGGTGGTCAAGGCCTGGCATGTCGTTTGTGCTCAACACGCAGGTGCCGTGCACCAATGGCCGGGTGGGCTCCTGGGGAGCTGTGCAAGGCAGGAGGGGTGTTTCTGGGGCTGAGCAGTTGCTAGTCATACCGATGGGGAGATTCGGGCTGCAGCTCGCATGTGCTCGTCATAAACAGGCTTTGTTGTAACATTTTGAAACGCATTTCAGCAACTGTTTACTTAGCAGCTAATTCTTGAGCCTTAAATTTGAAAAAAAGATAAGGCGCTAGCAAATCTAACATGAAGACTACCAAATTAGCAGGGAAAACGGGAACACTGTAGGCACTTTGCCGTTGTCTCTGGTGAACGGTGCTGAATTCCTTCACGTAAGGGATTTATAGGCTCCTTGTGGAACCTGCTTCCTGAAAGCGCCTGCTCCTCTCGCGGTGTGGTGCAGTGCGCCTAGAGACTTCAGATGGTGTACATGCACACAGTGCAGGGAAACCGCCCCAAGGAAAGTAGCTGAAGACCATGAGGGGTGCAGCGAATGGCTAATGTCAATCTGAGGCTTCAGCACCAGAGTTACTGTGCAGTAAGAGAGCGAGCCTTTTAACGGGGCCGTCTTAGCTTTTCTTCGGTGCAAGAGCCTGCCATGCTCTGTTGGGCCTGCTCAACGTTTCAGCTTTGCAGGCTACGTGCCTGGGCCCCACCCACTCAGCCTGGCTGCTGCGGCAGGGACACTCACAGACGGGCAGGGCTGCACTCCCTTCACATTTCACTGGTGGATACTGGATTTGAACTCTGTATAATTTTAAGGTGTGTCGAAGTCTTCTCTTTTGATTTTTTTCCCTCCGGACATTTAAAAATGCAAAACCACGCTAGTGAGAAGTCAGATCTGGCTCAGGGGCCACAGCCTGCCCATTTGTGGCCTGGCTTGGGACAGCTGCGGTGTATGGGCTGTGAAGGGACGGTACACATCAACAGCCTGAGCAGCAGGGCCTGCCTGGCCTCGGGAGTGGGTTCCAAACCTGAAGGCCTGGGGCCCCAGGAGCAACTGGGCCCTGAGCACAGCAGCTGAGAGGAACGGCAGGATGGTTAGCGCCTGACCTGAGACACAGCGCTGGAAACGACCTGTCCTCAGGAGTGAAAAGCGTGGTTTGAGGGTGATTAAAGTGTTTCACTTCACACTTTATGGAAAAACATTATATTCAGGCTTTTTTTTTTAAAGGAGGAGGAAGAGAAAATGAGCAAGGTGCTGCTGCGATCACATGCCCACACCTGTGCTTTAGAAACAGCAAACAAACCACTTTGCAGTGAAGGGCTCACTGTCAAAAAGCAGGACTGCTGACAATAAGTCCAGAATGTGCTTTTTTTCCAAGAGAAAGAGGCTCCCCACAGTTCTCAATGGCTTCGTTACAGAACAAATTCCCAGGGAGATGAGAGGAAACAGAGGTCATTTTCAAGGCCCGTCTCTACTGCCCCTCTCATTTTCTATTTTAAAATGTGCTCCAGTCTAAATATTTGACTCCTCCTTTGAATAACACCTGCATCTTACATCCGAGAGGCAGCAGAGTTGAGGGCACGGGGCACCGGGGCTGCACACGGTAGAGCTGCCCTCCTGGGTTCTATGTTCTTGTCTGGTGCTGATAAGCTGTGACCTTGGGCAACTAGGTCAAGTTCCTTCAGCCGGAAAATGGGGCTGAGATCCACTTCTAAGGTTTACACGCATGTGTTCTGAATGGAGCCTAGCATGGGCGAAGGGCCAGGGAAGTGCTGGCTGTTTTGTATTATGTGCATGTTTACCAACTACAGGAACCTCAGGACGTGTGTTTAAGTTCCCTCCTGAGTTGGTCAGGTATTGTCCCCTTTTTTAGGGATGAGCAAACTGAGGCTTAATGAGCAAATTGAGGCTTAAATTAGCTTTTTTTTCTGGTACTGGGAATCGAACTCATGACCTTGCGCCTGCCAGGCAGGTGCTGTGCCGCTAAATCCCCAGCCCCCTGGAAGAAGTTTCTTAAAGAAAGAAAAGTTTATATTTAAAAAAAAAAAAGTCAATGGCTAGGTGTGATAGCACACACTTGTAATTCCAGCACTTTGGGAGACTGAGGCAGGAGGATTCCAAGTTTGAGCCCAGCCTGGGCAATTTAGTGACTTAGTGAGACCCTGTCTCAAAATAAAATAAAAAAAAATTTAAAAAGGGCTGGGGATGTAGCTCAGTGTGAAGGCCTTGGGTTCAATCTCTAATACCACAAGAAAGTAAAAATAAAATATGTTATAGTAATCAATATACAACATGGATTGAACCCAGGGCCTTGCAGATGCCATGTGCATATCACCACTGAACCATACCCCTCGGACCACCGAACTATAAGTGAAACATTCTTGACTCTCCAGTGTCAAGTTCTGTATTTATCAATGCTATATTGTAAGGCACTGACAGAGCAGTCATCCTACAGTAACCCTCAGTCAACTTCAAAGTGTTAGTGACAAACTGAATATGCCTCATTTTTTTTGGGGGGGGTACGGGGATTGAACTCATGACCTTGTGCTTGCCAGGCAGGTGCTTACGCCACTGAGCGTAAGATATGAAACTTTTGGGGGAATAGTCTAGTCCCTTCCTTCTGCATAAATATGGTAAGTAACTCATTACTTAAGACGGGTCATCAGAAATAGTTTCTAGAGTTTCTATGTACTACAGAGATAAAGCTAAATGAGACAATAATAGTCTATGAAAAGTTACTACAAAAAAGAAAAGGATGAACCGGGCGTGGTAGCACATGTCTGCAATCTCAGCAATCAGGAGGCTGAGACAGGAGGATCGCTGTGAGCCTGAGGCTAGCCTGTGCTACATAGTGACTTCAAGGCCAGCCTGAACTACACAGAGAGTCCCTGTCTCCAAAAAAAAAAGCATGTTATGCCAATGTTTAATTAAAAAAGAAAAGGAGTTTTAAAACCTCCATACAGCTAAAATAAATCATCCATGATGTAAAACTTCTTTCATACCTCATATTAAAATTCTAACTCAAGACTAGCTGGTGAGTTTTTCAGAGAAAGCTACATTTTAAAAGACGTGTACAGGGGGCTGGGGATTTAGCTCAGCGGCAAAGCGCCTGCCTGGCAAGCGCAAGGTCATGAGTTTGGTTCCCAGTACCGGAGAAAAACCAAAACCAAAAAAAAAGATGTGTACAATTTATAAACATACCAACATGCATAACTTCTGACACTAGCTTAGGCCTATTTAAGTTCTGTTTTTTTGTTTGTTTTTGCTTTCATTTTTTTCAAGATTTTTTCTCTAATTTTGGAATTCATACATGTTCACTGTAGAAAATTTAAAATATAAAGTATAAATAAAAAAAAATTTCACTTATATTATCTTACCCTCTAAGCTAGAGAAACATTAATGTTTTGGCTTATTAGCACAGTAACACTAATATTTTACATATCCAAGTAATTAACTTTTTCCATATAGTGTTAAAATTATTTTCCTTCAATTTTCCCTTATCAGACAACCTATGCTTACTAAAGTTAAGCCAGAAAGAGCAGAGAAAATTTCAAAGAAGTAAAAAATAAAACAAAACCCTAGCATTAACTATTTTGACATTTTTTTCTTCTAGATGTTCTTTTAATGCATATTTTCAAAATTATTGCTTATTTAACTCATGGGGATTCTCCTGCCTCAGCCTCCTAAGTGCTGGGATCATAGTCATGCACCAGCATGCCCAGCCAGAAGCCAGTTTCACCTCCAACCTGTTCCTGGGTTATCAGGAGATGGTGCAGAGTCCCTGCTGCTACAGGGCTGGAGCTCATGAGGAGGCTGTGAGCACAGCGGGGGGTTTCACTCCTTCCCACTTCTTTCCTCTCAAGAGCCAGTCAAGATGAACCGAGCAGGGAGCTGGCAGAGCCTTCTTACCCTCCCGCAGGAGCTTCCCATTACTCATGGGAGTCTGGACATGAAGCTGACATCAGCTTCCTTGACAGCACAGCCGGAAGATCTGGGTCAGCACGCAGCCCCTTTGCTCCCTTCCAGCCGACGCCCTGTACTTAGCAGTTTGGCGCAGCGGCCCTCTCCGGGTGGTGCTGCAGGGAAGTGGGCGGCCAGCGAGGGCCGCATCCTCCCTCTTCCCTTGCCTCCACTGCTCCCTGCACCAGGTGCTGCGCGTGACTCAGACACAGATGGCATGTTCCCGGCTCCCTATGAACGTGGAGTGCACTCACGGGGTGACAGGCCACACAGATAACCATAAAATAAGAAGGAAAGTCACAGTGACCACGCGGGGTAACAGAGAGCCATGGCGGCCACTGTGTTCTACATTCAGCCCCTACTTGGGCGCGGGAGAGCACAGGACGAGCAGGTGGACCACACCAGGGAGGTGGCGGGCCGACCTCAGGCCTTAAGGTGGCTCGGAGTGGGGAGTGGTAAGACTGGAAACTCAACTGAGCCTGAGCACAGCTGGGAAAATATTCTTTGGATCCATTTAAATTCTTCTTCTTTTTTTTTTTTTGTTTTGTTTTTTTGAGACAGGGTCTTGCCCTGCAGTTCAGGCTGGCCTTGGCTCATTCTGTAGCCCAGGCTGGTCTTGAACTTGCAACAATCCTCCTGCCTCAGCCTCCCGAGTGCTGGGATTACAGGCGTGCACCACCACACCTGGCTAAATTTCTTTTTAACACTGTACCAAGCACATCTGGACACACATTCCTCTGATCATCTCAACTACCCAGCCAAGGAATATGAGGCTCCGCCTCCAAAGCAGAGACAGCAGAGCTGGGCTGGAGAGCACTGTCAGGGTCCAAAGCCTGTGCTCAGTCTACCTGGCCAGAGACTGGAAGAGATGTAAAAGCTGCCAATGACAGGGCTGCTGGCCGTCGGGGTCTTACCAGGGTAAAACCAGTGAGGAAACAGCAATTTCTGGGGCTGGGGATTTAGCTCAGCGGCACAGTGCCTGCCTGGCAAGCGCAAGGTTGTGAGTTCGATTCCTGATACCAGAAGAAAAACAAAAACAGAAATAGCAATTTCGATTGACAGTAACGGGCTACTGGGAAGAGGCGACAAATGGTGGGTGGTGGCAGAAGTTAACATTTTGAGAAGAAAATGAAGGAAGAAGAGTTGAAATACGGTGTGTGTGGAACCATCCTGAGCCAGGAATCTTATTTCTCGCTCACGGCTGTACCCCTGAGGCAGAGAACGCTGCTCGGCAGTGATACATGCTCAAGAAAATATATGCTGAATTAATGAGTAAATGCACCCGCGTAGAACCCATCCTGAATAACCACGACGGGATGCACTGCTGTCAGCTGAGCACTGCCTTTGTGCCACACCTGTGCCAGGTGGGCGGCCACGTTAACCCAACCCAGCAACCAAGTAAAGCAGCACTCTTACCCTCACTTTACTGGCAAGGAAGTAAGGTACACCAGGGCTTAGAAAAGCGCCTCAGGGCTCCCGTCCAGTAAGTAGCAGAGACGGGCTTGCAGGCAGGCCGATCTCAGGGAAAGGCCTGTCTCTGCCACGTCATGCTGCTCTTCAAGCACAGACTTGTCAGGACCTCGCGCTCCACCTCTGGCTGGCCCCTTTGGGATGACGTGGCCACTGTAGGGTCTCATTCTGTCATCGTTCTTAGTCATCAGGCCCAAGCACCCCATAAGGAGGAGCGTGTGCATCAGGAATGAGTGATCGCAAGACACCTACGGCTGTATCTGCCCAGGTGTGCCTTGTGTAACTGCAGCTGTGGCTGCTTCCAGCTCCGTGTCCCATTAACTCAGCTCTGTGCTTCAGAGGCTACACCCCAACCCAAGTCATCCATCTCAGAGGCACACTCATTAGTTTCAGCAACAGCGGCTGAGCAGTGTGGGTGTCTTGGTAAAACCTGCTCGCAAGCATCGCAAAAACAATCCCAAAGGTGTGTCACCGGGATGGCTGGCAGCAGCTTCCTCGAAAATTGGACAAACTTCCAACCCAAACCCAATGAGCAGAGCTCCTCTGCATTAAGACCTTTCCCCAAGGAAGTCTTATCCTTCCCAGATTTCTTAGACCCCTCTTTAGAGCTCTATGCTATTAAAAAAAGGTGTGTTGGTAGACAGGTAGCAGATACTGAAAGTTACTAGAAACTTAAATGGCTAAGATATACTCAGAACATCTACGCAAGTTGGTGCAGTTCAGAACATGCAAACTGGAAATAGACATTCTTATCATCCGCATTTAGGTAAGTTTGTGTTTAAGATATGGTGAGTTTTGAAGATACGGGATACCTACTTCTCTCTGTGGAGAGCTTCTGTTTCTAGGCTTGTTCCTCGGCAAATGAGCTCCCTCGTGGCTGCTGGCGTTACCCTCTCAGGACACAAATCTGCTTAGTGTACTCGACTTCAATAACCAGCTGAACCCCTTTGCACAGTGGATAGGTCAGGTGGCCGTGGGATCTGTCATCCTGACGGGCAGAGGACGCAGCTCTCTGAATGATTATGTTGGGGCAACAGGCAGAAACCAAGACTGTCCCTGGCTCTCTAGGGTCTGTTGTCACATACACAGAAGGTTCCTGGCAACCTTAAGTGACCCCACCGGGGTTACCCTGGGTGAAGGCTCTGCCCTTCCTAGCTGCCGTGTGGGCCATGTGACCACTGGCCGTCCTGTTGGGTAAAATGGGTGCAAGGGGCTGGCTCTTCTGCTTCTTAACACTTCAAAGGGGCCTTTGATGACTGCAATCATCTGTCTTTGCGCAGGCCGCCCCCTCTAGATTTTGAGTTCCTCTAGGCTGGGGGCTGTAAGACATCCTGATGGCTACCTACAGCATGTAGGAGTGTTTTGCATGGCTCAGTGCTCAATAATGTTAGTTGGTTATGAATAAATAAATTCCATAATGAGATGATTCGATACCTTTTAGATAAATACATGGAGACGTGTGTTGTAACGAAGGGTTTTATGACACAGCCACTGACTGGTATCACAGGAACTTCCGTGATTTCCACATAAGCAAGTGTATGAAGAAGGGACATTCTATGAGCAACCTGCTTTCTCAGGAGTGAAGACAGGAAAGGCATAGTTCACTTCCACTGTTGACTGGGGATATTTCTGCCCTAGGCCAAAGTGCCAAACCTGCTGAGCAGTGACTAATCTCAGAGGTTTTGAGCTGTACTGGGCCCAAAGGTCCACAGGACTCTGAGGCTTTAACGTGAACGCGGTGCTCTCACACCTGCAGGGCCAATTCTGTATTCGTACCTGGTACAGCGAGGATGTGCGTAAAATTCCTGGGTGCTCTTTCCTCTCTAACCTATTTTCTACAATGGCGAACTCCCAAGGGAAGGCAAGATGTGCCCTTGACTGAGGCTGGGAAATGCCACCTCCCACCGAGTGAGCAATGGCACCCGCTTTCTCAGTGAGTTCGCTTTCTCAGCGCTTTCCCTCTCCCAAAGCATCAATCCCAGAGGAATGAGCAATGACCGGTAAATTCTCCTATCTAGTTAAATCTGCATTTCTGGTTACTCACACAATGAGGAAGTAAATACACCTCAGCAGCCATCCTGCCACGATAGCTTTTCAGCTGTCGTTGACCTATAGCACATATAATTTGAATTTGTTAAGGAATGAGAAAATAAGAGCTGGGAATAAAGGAGAGATAAAAAATCAGAGGACATGGGTGAGCCCCTGGATAGGGGCAGCTATTTCCCACAACCCCTGAGAACTAGAAGAAACCACAGTGGGGGAATTTTGGTTAGAGGCAGAACCAAATTTCCTAAGCGGGATGTTTAAGGTCGTTAAAGAAATCACCAAGGGAGCTGTGGAATACATTCCTCCGGAGGTCTTTAAAAACAGAGCAGGGATTAAGTAGTCAGGAGTCAGCTCTGTCTCAACCTCAGCACTGTCCTGAGCTAGACGGGATTTTTTTTTGTCTTTTTGAGACAGGGTCTCACTACGCAGTTCAGGCTGGCCTTGAGCTCACTTTGTAGCCCAGGCTG
>NW_004955481.1:7474694-7534770 GCF_000276665.1 Chinchilla lanigera
AAAAAAAAAAAAAAAAAAAAGATGTGTACAATTTATAAACATACCAACATGCATAACTTCTGACACTAGCTTAGGCCTATTTAAGTTCTGTTTTTTTGTTTGTTTTTGCTTTCATTTTTTTCAAGATTTTTTCTCTAATTTTGGAATTCATACATGTTCACTGTAGAAAATTTAAAATATAAAGTATAAATAAAAAAAAATTTCACTTATATTATCTTACCCTCTAAGCTAGAGAAACATTAATGTTTTGGCTTATTAGCACAGTAACACTAATATTTTACATATCCAAGTAATTAACTTTTTCCATATAGTGTTAAAATTATTTTCCTTCAATTTTCCCTTATCAGACAACCTATGCTTACTAAAGTTAAGCCAGAAAGAGCAGAGAAAATTTCAAAGAAGTAAAAAATAAAACAAAACCCTAGCATTAACTATTTTGACATTTTTTTCTTCTAGATGTTCTTTTAATGCATATTTTCAAAATTATTGCTTATTTAACTCATGGGGATTCTCCTGCCTCAGCCTCCTAAGTGCTGGGATCATAGTCATGCACCAGCATGCCCAGCCAGAAGCCAGTTTCACCTCCAACCTGTTCCTGGGTTATCAGGAGATGGTGCAGAGTCCCTGCTGCTACAGGGCTGGAGCTCATGAGGAGGCTGTGAGCACAGCGGGGGGTTTCACTCCTTCCCACTTCTTTCCTCTCAAGAGCCAGTCAAGATGAACCGAGCAGGGAGCTGGCAGAGCCTTCTTACCCTCCCGCAGGAGCTTCCCATTACTCATGGGAGTCTGGACATGAAGCTGACATCAGCTTCCTTGACAGCACAGCCGGAAGATCTGGGTCAGCACGCAGCCCCTTTGCTCCCTTCCAGCCGACGCCCTGTACTTAGCAGTTTGGCGCAGCGGCCCTCTCCGGGTGGTGCTGCAGGGAAGTGGGCGGCCAGCGAGGGCCGCATCCTCCCTCTTCCCTTGCCTCCACTGCTCCCTGCACCAGGTGCTGCGCGTGACTCAGACACAGATGGCATGTTCCCGGCTCCCTATGAACGTGGAGTGCACTCACGGGGTGACAGGCCACACAGATAACCATAAAATAAGAAGGAAAGTCACAGTGACCACGCGGGGTAACAGAGAGCCATGGCGGCCACTGTGTTCTACATTCAGCCCCTACTTGGGCGCGGGAGAGCACAGGACGAGCAGGTGGACCACACCAGGGAGGTGGCGGGCCGACCTCAGGCCTTAAGGTGGCTCGGAGTGGGGAGTGGTAAGACTGGAAACTCAACTGAGCCTGAGCACAGCTGGGAAAATATTCTTTGGATCCATTTAAATTCTTCTTCTTTTTTTTTTTTTGTTTTGTTTTTTTGAGACAGGGTCTTGCCCTGCAGTTCAGGCTGGCCTTGGCTCATTCTGTAGCCCAGGCTGGTCTTGAACTTGCAACAATCCTCCTGCCTCAGCCTCCCGAGTGCTGGGATTACAGGCGTGCACCACCACACCTGGCTAAATTTCTTTTTAACACTGTACCAAGCACATCTGGACACACATTCCTCTGATCATCTCAACTACCCAGCCAAGGAATATGAGGCTCCGCCTCCAAAGCAGAGACAGCAGAGCTGGGCTGGAGAGCACTGTCAGGGTCCAAAGCCTGTGCTCAGTCTACCTGGCCAGAGACTGGAAGAGATGTAAAAGCTGCCAATGACAGGGCTGCTGGCCGTCGGGGTCTTACCAGGGTAAAACCAGTGAGGAAACAGCAATTTCTGGGGCTGGGGATTTAGCTCAGCGGCACAGTGCCTGCCTGGCAAGCGCAAGGTTGTGAGTTCGATTCCTGATACCAGAAGAAAAACAAAAACAGAAATAGCAATTTCGATTGACAGTAACGGGCTACTGGGAAGAGGCGACAAATGGTGGGTGGTGGCAGAAGTTAACATTTTGAGAAGAAAATGAAGGAAGAAGAGTTGAAATACGGTGTGTGTGGAACCATCCTGAGCCAGGAATCTTATTTCTCGCTCACGGCTGTACCCCTGAGGCAGAGAACGCTGCTCGGCAGTGATACATGCTCAAGAAAATATATGCTGAATTAATGAGTAAATGCACCCGCGTAGAACCCATCCTGAATAACCACGACGGGATGCACTGCTGTCAGCTGAGCACTGCCTTTGTGCCACACCTGTGCCAGGTGGGCGGCCACGTTAACCCAACCCAGCAACCAAGTAAAGCAGCACTCTTACCCTCACTTTACTGGCAAGGAAGTAAGGTACACCAGGGCTTAGAAAAGCGCCTCAGGGCTCCCGTCCAGTAAGTAGCAGAGACGGGCTTGCAGGCAGGCCGATCTCAGGGAAAGGCCTGTCTCTGCCACGTCATGCTGCTCTTCAAGCACAGACTTGTCAGGACCTCGCGCTCCACCTCTGGCTGGCCCCTTTGGGATGACGTGGCCACTGTAGGGTCTCATTCTGTCATCGTTCTTAGTCATCAGGCCCAAGCACCCCATAAGGAGGAGCGTGTGCATCAGGAATGAGTGATCGCAAGACACCTACGGCTGTATCTGCCCAGGTGTGCCTTGTGTAACTGCAGCTGTGGCTGCTTCCAGCTCCGTGTCCCATTAACTCAGCTCTGTGCTTCAGAGGCTACACCCCAACCCAAGTCATCCATCTCAGAGGCACACTCATTAGTTTCAGCAACAGCGGCTGAGCAGTGTGGGTGTCTTGGTAAAACCTGCTCGCAAGCATCGCAAAAACAATCCCAAAGGTGTGTCACCGGGATGGCTGGCAGCAGCTTCCTCGAAAATTGGACAAACTTCCAACCCAAACCCAATGAGCAGAGCTCCTCTGCATTAAGACCTTTCCCCAAGGAAGTCTTATCCTTCCCAGATTTCTTAGACCCCTCTTTAGAGCTCTATGCTATTAAAAAAAGGTGTGTTGGTAGACAGGTAGCAGATACTGAAAGTTACTAGAAACTTAAATGGCTAAGATATACTCAGAACATCTACGCAAGTTGGTGCAGTTCAGAACATGCAAACTGGAAATAGACATTCTTATCATCCGCATTTAGGTAAGTTTGTGTTTAAGATATGGTGAGTTTTGAAGATACGGGATACCTACTTCTCTCTGTGGAGAGCTTCTGTTTCTAGGCTTGTTCCTCGGCAAATGAGCTCCCTCGTGGCTGCTGGCGTTACCCTCTCAGGACACAAATCTGCTTAGTGTACTCGACTTCAATAACCAGCTGAACCCCTTTGCACAGTGGATAGGTCAGGTGGCCGTGGGATCTGTCATCCTGACGGGCAGAGGACGCAGCTCTCTGAATGATTATGTTGGGGCAACAGGCAGAAACCAAGACTGTCCCTGGCTCTCTAGGGTCTGTTGTCACATACACAGAAGGTTCCTGGCAACCTTAAGTGACCCCACCGGGGTTACCCTGGGTGAAGGCTCTGCCCTTCCTAGCTGCCGTGTGGGCCATGTGACCACTGGCCGTCCTGTTGGGTAAAATGGGTGCAAGGGGCTGGCTCTTCTGCTTCTTAACACTTCAAAGGGGCCTTTGATGACTGCAATCATCTGTCTTTGCGCAGGCCGCCCCCTCTAGATTTTGAGTTCCTCTAGGCTGGGGGCTGTAAGACATCCTGATGGCTACCTACAGCATGTAGGAGTGTTTTGCATGGCTCAGTGCTCAATAATGTTAGTTGGTTATGAATAAATAAATTCCATAATGAGATGATTCGATACCTTTTAGATAAATACATGGAGACGTGTGTTGTAACGAAGGGTTTTATGACACAGCCACTGACTGGTATCACAGGAACTTCCGTGATTTCCACATAAGCAAGTGTATGAAGAAGGGACATTCTATGAGCAACCTGCTTTCTCAGGAGTGAAGACAGGAAAGGCATAGTTCACTTCCACTGTTGACTGGGGATATTTCTGCCCTAGGCCAAAGTGCCAAACCTGCTGAGCAGTGACTAATCTCAGAGGTTTTGAGCTGTACTGGGCCCAAAGGTCCACAGGACTCTGAGGCTTTAACGTGAACGCGGTGCTCTCACACCTGCAGGGCCAATTCTGTATTCGTACCTGGTACAGCGAGGATGTGCGTAAAATTCCTGGGTGCTCTTTCCTCTCTAACCTATTTTCTACAATGGCGAACTCCCAAGGGAAGGCAAGATGTGCCCTTGACTGAGGCTGGGAAATGCCACCTCCCACCGAGTGAGCAATGGCACCCGCTTTCTCAGTGAGTTCGCTTTCTCAGCGCTTTCCCTCTCCCAAAGCATCAATCCCAGAGGAATGAGCAATGACCGGTAAATTCTCCTATCTAGTTAAATCTGCATTTCTGGTTACTCACACAATGAGGAAGTAAATACACCTCAGCAGCCATCCTGCCACGATAGCTTTTCAGCTGTCGTTGACCTATAGCACATATAATTTGAATTTGTTAAGGAATGAGAAAATAAGAGCTGGGAATAAAGGAGAGATAAAAAATCAGAGGACATGGGTGAGCCCCTGGATAGGGGCAGCTATTTCCCACAACCCCTGAGAACTAGAAGAAACCACAGTGGGGGAATTTTGGTTAGAGGCAGAACCAAATTTCCTAAGCGGGATGTTTAAGGTCGTTAAAGAAATCACCAAGGGAGCTGTGGAATACATTCCTCCGGAGGTCTTTAAAAACAGAGCAGGGATTAAGTAGTCAGGAGTCAGCTCTGTCTCAACCTCAGCACTGTCCTGAGCTAGACGGGATTTTTTTTTGTCTTTTTGAGACAGGGTCTCACTACGCAGTTCAGGCTGGCCTTGAGCTCACTTTGTAGCCCAGGCTGGTCTTGAACTTGCAATGATCCTCCTGCCTCAGCCTCCTGAGTGCTGGGATTAAAGGCGTGTGCCACCATGCCTGGCAAGCTGTGATCTTTAAGGTTCTCCCCACAATGCCTCACCCTCACCAACTGCCAGTGAGACAGCAGAACTGAGAACCAGGGTCAAGGAGCCAGAGGTTCTCATCTGTTCCCCATCAGCCATCTAAAACTTCTATTTTGA
Source organism: Chinchilla lanigera (assembly GCF_000276665.1). Taxonomy (NCBI): domain Eukaryota; kingdom Metazoa; phylum Chordata; class Mammalia; order Rodentia; family Chinchillidae; genus Chinchilla; species Chinchilla lanigera. The sequence continues at coordinate 7,479,695 of NW_004955481.1, forward strand.
CAGCCAAAACTTAGATTTAGTCAAACTCCCTTGTCTGAAGACAGGGAATGAGGTAGTTTCTTCCTATTAATCCACAGACACAGTAAGCTTAGGCCACCACATGTCTTAAGGATCTTCTAACACTCTTCATGCTTTCAAAGCCACTGCTGTCCAGCTCAGGTAAATCTGAGGCTGAGCGAAACCCCAGCTCCACATGATTAAGTGTACGGATAGATTCTATAACGCCATGCTTCACGTCGCGGATGATGTTTTTTTTTCCTCCGGTACCAGGAACTGAACTCACGACCTTGCGCTTGCCAGGCAGGCGCTTTGCCGCTGAGCTAAATCCCCAGCCCCTAGGATGTGTTTTTTGTGGTTTTTTTTTGAAAGTATTCTTATTTTTTTTTATTTTTTTTTTCCTGGTACCAGGGATTGAACTCATGACCTTGCACTTGCAGGGCAGGCGCTGTGCCGCTGAGCTAAATCCCCAGCCCGCGGCTGATGTGTTAAGTACATATTAAGGAGTTATGAACAGAACCTTGCACTGTGTGCATCAATGCTGTGATCACCCATGATCAAGGCACCCAGTACACATGTCTTTCTATGGCGGTGAGAGGAGCACAGGGCTGGAGAGAGGATGCCAGGAGGGAAAGGAGATGAGCGGGCTGTGGCAGCAGGCAGGTGGGGGAGACAAGATCTTGCTGGTAGGTAAGCGGTCAATAAATGGACTAGAAATTCTTTAAATACTTGCAACCTCCCCTATGGCCCCATCCTTAGTAGGAACTTCCTAAAAATTTCTGTTGCTATAATTTTGAAGCTCCTTTGGACTGTACCTGGGCCAAGCTTTCCTTTCCTGCTGGGAACTCTCAATTCTACCAAGTGTGCCCAATGGCCTAGAAAAGCTGTGAATGTGGGAATGGTATGGGGTGGTAGTTCCCTGTTCTCTAGAAGATGGCAGGGCACAGAACAGCGTTTAAGTGAGGAATGCTGAACGTCTTCAATTCAAGTAAGGACTCAAGCTTTTCTTTTGACACCTGGTAGCATACTCACAAGCACCCTTTAGCACATTTTTACAGTGGAAAAATTTGGGTAATATTTGGAATAAACAATCCCTGTTCAATCAATTTTGGGAAATCAAAAGGCACTTCTAGTCAACACCTAAAACAGCTGATTTTGTCAAGGCTATTAAAAACATTACCCTTTTACTCCTTAGCAAGCCAACCCACACAGAGCGCTGAATCAAATGAAAAGCAATAGTTCCTTGACCCGATGCTCCCTTCTTTTACACCTGTTTTAAGTTATTTCTATTTCTGGCCATTTTCAAGATTAACTCCAATCACTGCATAACACGCTTATTTTGTTCTCGCTTAACTTACCAATTTTAGGTGGCACCTTCCGAGTTCCTTCTGTGACAGATCTGGGTTTATATCACTAATGATTTCCTCTCTCCTGATCTGTAATTTACAGTCATACCACCTCTGATTATCTTGATGAGATACATGCGTCCTTTATTTCTGCTCCCTCAACAAGAAACTGTGTTTCTTTATACTTTGGAAGGTGAGACCATTAGCATCTCTACCCTCCCCGTCGCACTTCTGTTCTTCTCCCCAGCCTTTACCTCTACCAGCTGTACTTAACAGCAAGGATCTCAAGCCAAGGCTCCTTTTGGTCCAGACCAAATGCCTTCACACGTCCTGTGACTCCAATCCCAGGACCTTTGACTGACCTTTAAAGAAACCATCAGGCAGGAGCCTCAAGCTACAAAGTCTTGCATTCTATTTATTTTGTATTTTTACTTACTGATGAATTTGAGTCAGTACAACGGATTGATGAAGCTTGACTATAAGTTGCTTCCATCTATGTTAAATTGTATTTGGTTGAGTAAAATACTGGAAATATTGTACATGGGGTGTGGGTATGTATACCAAGGAAAGAGGTTTTTTGGATGATTTATGGTAGTTGCTTTACTATTTTTGTCCTCTCAGCTGCAGCCAGTTATCTGCTTAGGGCGCTCCCTCTTTCCACCTAAAGCAGCCAAAATGCTGCCCATCACCCATCATTTCCTCTGATGTATGTCTTTTTTTTTTGGTTTTGGTTTTTCTCCGGTACCGGGAACCGAACTCACGACCTTGCGCTTGCCAGGCAGGCGCTTTTGCCGCTGAGCTAAATCCCCAGCCCCCATCATTTCCTCTGAGATGTGTTTCTCCAAATATTGTTTTCCTCCCATTATCCTTTTTTCTGGAGACAGGGTCTCATTATGTATTCCAGGCTGGCCTGGAACTCACAGTGATCCTCCTGCCTCAGCCTCTCGAGCACTGGGAGTACAGGTGTGCTCCACCATGCCTGGCACCTCCATTATCTCTTAAGGATTCTTGTTTCTACCCTTTGGAGTTTGCCTGGATCCTGCCCTTCAGAGAAATGCCTGCCAGGGTGCAAGGTTGGTAGTAAACGCATCATCTTGTCTCCAGAATTCCCACTGTGGTTTTCTCTGCTGAACTACCTCCAGCAACAATTATCTGCAGTGGTTAGCACACCCACGGCCATGGAAGAGGAAAGAGGGCTTTCTGAAAGGTAGGCTCCTATTATGCTTACACCAACAGAGTATCTTTTTGTCTTGGCTTGCGGTCAATCAATGCCCTATCAGAGAGACAGGACAACAGTGAGGATGCAGAAACAAGGCAGACAGGAACCTCAAAGCCACAAGAAGCTTCTTTTGGTTCCTTTTTACCTACTAAAGAGAACCCACTAATAGAATCCAAGAATAAAGTTGCAATAAAATTAGCTCTCGTTAGAAGGATCAGGGTGACTCAGGAGAAGGAACAGGAAGCCTGTCAGAATACCGACTTTCCCAAAGAACACTGCAGAACTGGCAAGCTTGCTACTTTGTCCTATTTGCTATTTAGGTTCCAAGCACCATGACTGATGGCAAGGTTTTAAACCACAAGGCTTATATTTAAAGGAACTCGGGTCTCCCGACCTTCTTCCTCCTCTATCTAGGATAGAGGCAGCAAAGGACAGGGCATTTAGGAATCTGCACTAGCATCACCTGCCAAGGCTTTCTGAGGGCAACTGTGACTTTCTAACTCATATGTGTCATGAAAGGAAGGTGAAAATGTCTTTTAAACAGTACAAAACTGGAAAGACAATCGTGTAACACATCTCAGAAGCATGCCACGTCCTGTTCAAAATGCTAAAAGCACCTAAGTTGGATGAAAGGATACGGCGGTAGTCCATGTGCCCCAAAATATGCTTCTGTGGGCACATTTGTATTTTCTTAGTCTAATACCAGCTTTGATTCTCTACTGCCTGTTTCTCAAAAAGGATAAGTAATTTAGAACAGAGATAATACATAATATCTAACAGTCCATCAAGGCTTGTCAGGGGTTCCGATGTTTACTTTTCTACCTTTCCTTTTGCTGAGGTCTACTTTGTTTGAGTTCTGCTCTGCTGAACAGATGGCTATCATTTAACTAAAAACAATGCCGTGTTTATTTACCAAGGACTCTGAGGATAGAAACACGAAGTAATGAATATGATTTAGCTTCTACTAGTGACAGTTGAAAACAGAGCCTAAATCAGAATCTAACAGATGGAACTTTGAAAATGCAGAAACAGATTTTGGAGAGACCCTAGGGGTGGCTATTAGAGCGCCTGGGTTTATAAAACAGAAGTGGTGGCTGGCAGACATTGTATATGTAAGAGATTGTGGAATATGGCTTTGGAACCTTACATACATAAATAAATTATTTGGTGAAAATATTTGTTTATAGCCCTAGGTTCTTTTTTTAAGAGACGTCTATATGAGAAGTCTAATAAATTGCAATACAGTGCTACAGGGTCACACAGGAAGTGGGTCTCAGGAGGGGTCCTGCGTGTGTATGGCTTGAAATTCACTCCTCCGTCTGCTCAGGCCGCCCACCACTCCTCGGGTACAGACAGCGCCTTCGCCCCCCCCACAGCCATCGTTTCAGAACCTTGCTCCCCTGGGAACTGGCACCAGCTGGCCACACTTGGAACGCGCCTACAACTGGGTTTTCAGGTTCTCACCTACAGATCAGACACCTGGAGCTGGTTTTCTTGAATCCGTATAAGATGAAAAATTACCCTTGTGAGTTTGCAATCTAGAAATTCAGACTAGAAAGGGATAAGCTAGTATTTTACAGATCAGAATATACTGCCAGCCCATCTTTTAAATCCATTCTTCGTGTACAAGTTGGCTTTTTCCTCGACACTTTACTAAGGGCACTTTCGAAGGTCACCACATCTCCCGTGAGGCTGAGGCATCTGACTGTGGTGTCCTCTCTTTTCTGAGTCACTTCCCCCCTCTCCCTCCCTTCTTGTTCATCCACGAAGCATGGGAATTGCCCAGAGTTCCACCCTGGTCCTTCTTGTCACTCTACATGGCCTCCTGTAACCTCCGTTTTTCTGGCATAAATTTGGCATTAACTTCGAGTTCTGTGATCGCCTGGCCATCTCTATGAACCTTTTAGTATTTCACTGCCTTCCAGATGACCCCTGATCTTGCCACAGTTTTCAAGATACTGCCAGTGCGTTTTCTTTTTTTTGTACCGGGAATTGAACTCAGGACCTTGAGCTTGCCAGGCAGGCGCTTCTGCCACTGAGCTATATCCCCAGCCCAATGCCAGTGCATTTTCAAGTATATCTTTAATATTCTGTCCTGCTGTTTTCTCTTATCCAGGATGAACGCTCTGTCCCACCTGGATGTCTTCCCCATGCTCGGCTCCAGTCACACTTAGTCACAGCTTTACTGAAGCAACTGTGACACGCAATAAGCTCCACCTACTTAAAGTATAAAATTTGACAAATTTTGAGACATGTATCTATCCATGAAACCATTACCACACTCACAATACCCATCACCCCCAAAAGACTGTACTGTTTTGTAGTTAGATGGGGTGAGCAGCTCTGGTGGGCTACTGCACTGAGGATGACGTCGGAGAATGACAATGTACTGTGTTTTAAAAAGCTAGAAGGCGTTTGAATGCTTCTGGATGAGCGTTCGGGTATAGATATGTGTAACCTGACTGGAACATTGCACAACATGTACATGTACAGACGTAGCGCGTGGTATCCTGTAAATATGTATGGCTTTTATCTATCCCCTAAAATTTTAAAAAGGAAAGAAAAAGAGTCTCATCGTGATATTGGGAACTTGTTTTGTTTTTCCTCATCAATCTGACCAGATGGTTCTAACTGATATTTGCTGGTTTCCCCCCACCCCCGACTTCTATTTTCATTGATTTCTGCCCTAATTCGTGTTTCCTCTCTTTTGCTTTCTTTGGTTTAATGTGCTCTGATTTTTCTAGTTTCTTGAAGTGGAAACTGAGGTCATTGATTTGAGATCTTTCTTCTTCTCTAATCTGGGAATTATTTCCACTTCACTGTTGCTTTAGCAATACTACACAAATTTTGATGTTACATTTTCATCTTCATGCAGTTCAAAATACCATGGATTTCTCTGGAGTGTGGCATTTAGCTCCCAAGTTTGAAAGGATTACTTCAGAGATGTTTCTGTTACTGTTTTTAATTTAATTTCATTAGGGCAGAAATCTTGGACCCTTTTATATTCACTGTGACTGTGAGATGAAACAGGGCACGGCCTGTCACAGCAAAGACACACTGAAAACAATGTATGCTCTGATTTTGTGAGGTAAAGTGTTTTAAAATATGTGAGCTCTGTTGACAGAGTGTTCATGTCTTCTGTATACTGAACAATTGTCTGTTGACTTGCTCAACTCTTGAGATAGAAATATTAACACTTCCAACTATCATTGTAGATTCATCTATTTTTTCTTAAAATATTTTGAAAGTGTCTTATTACGGGCATAAATATTTAGGTTGTTATATTCTTTTTTTTTTTTGAGACAGGGTCTTGCTACCCAGTGCAGGCTGGCCTCAAAGTCATGGCGATCCTCCTGCCTCAGTCTCCCACATGCCAGGATTACAAGCATGTACCACCATGCCTGGCATTTGTTATATTCATTAATTGATTTATGTTATTTTGTTGTTATTTTAAAACAAGAAATTGTATTTTAAAAGAAATAACATGAAAAATATTACAGTCTTATTCATGTAGCTATTATTTCTAGTGCTCTTCATTCATTTTTGGAAATCTATATTTCCATATTGTATAACTTTAGTCTGTCTGCAGGACTTAAACGAGTTTTCTGGGAATGGACTGCTTCACCTTTTGTGTGTCTAAAAATCTTTAATTCATCTTTGTTTTTAAAAAGCTACCAATTCTGCACAAGGAATATAAACATGATGTACTGCAAACATACCAAAATGAAACACACACACACACACACACACACACACACACACACACACAGGGGATCAAGATGGATGGAGTGGAGTGGGGAAGGGAAAAGAGATGAAAAAAAGGAATTAAGCTGTATTATGTACAAGTTCTAATTCCCCACAAGGAATGTAAACATTGTGTACTACAAATATGTACTACATGGGAAAAATGCTGTCTTGGCTTGGTATAGAATGGATATGATCAAAATACATGCAGTGAAACCCAATTTTTATGGAATTAAAATGCTAGTAGAAGGAAAAAAGGGCTGTGGATGAGGCTCAGTATTAGATGCTTGCTTGGTATGTTTAAGGCCCTGGGTTTTATCTTCAGTACCAGAAAAAACAAATTTCAGTGTTGAGGAATTTAACACATACACAAATTAGAACAACAGCGCATGCATATAGAAAAATAATAATATGGATGCATATAGACTAAGTAGTTAGTCTACCATTATACCTCCTTTTTTCTGAGTTAATTGATTATTGTTTGATATGTACCCTTATGGATTATTTTAAATGTTATGGATGTTTTATTGTATCATTTTTAAAAAGAAACAAATGTCAAATAAGTTAAAAACTGAGTAAATGGAATATATACCTAAAAAAAAAATAGATCTGTAGGACAACAGTTTTTTTTTCCCCTTAAGTACTTTAAAGATATTGTACTGGTTTCTTGCTTGTAGTGCATCCAAGGAGAAACCTGTTATCATCCTTATTCTTTTGTATATAATGTGTATTTTTCCTCTGGCTTTTAAGATTTTACTTTTATCATTGGTTTTGGGCAACCTGATTGTGATAAATACCTTAGTATAGTTTTCCTCTTTCATTCTACTGTATTTATTTACTGACTGGACTTCACTGAATTTCTTGAATCTGTGGGTTTATAAAGTTTCATTATACTTGGAAAATTCCAGCCACTATCCCCTCAGGTATTTTTTTCTCTCCTCTCCTCTTCATTAGGGATTTCACTGCAGAATATGTTCAGCCATTTCAAATTATCCAATGGTTAATGATCTGTTCATTTTTCAAAAGTTCTCTTTCTGTGTTTTATTGCTGTCTTCAAAATATACCAATCTTTACTTCTGCAATGTCTCATATACTATTATTTCCTGCCATTGTTTTTTCACTACAGACAATGCAATTTTCACTTCTAGAAGTCTGACTCGGTGTTTTGGGATATCTTTCACAAATATAACTTTTTTGTCAAAAATACAGGCATGGTAAACTATTTAAGTGTTCTTGTTAGCTATTTCTAACCTCTCTGGCAGTACTAGTTTGATTTTTATTGCTATTTCTTTTCTCTCTCTTTTTTTTTTTTTTTGGTACTGGGAATTGAACTCAGGACCTTGTGCCTGCCAGGCAGGCGTTTCTGCCGCTGAGCTATATTCCCGGCCCGATATTTCTTCCCATAAGGGCTGTGTTTTCCTGTTTCTTTGCAGGCCTGCTAATTTTTGGCTGGATGCCAGACACTGAATTTTACCTACTTGGGTGCTGAATTATTCTATCTTCCTATAACTATTTTTGAGCTTTTCCCAGGTTGTAGTGAAGTCACTTGGAAATAATTCAAGTTTTTGGATGTTGCCATTAAGATTTGTTAGAGACTAGAGAAGTGCTGTACTCAGTCTTGGGCTAATTATTCCCTACTACAACAGCAAGACCTTTCTGTGTATCATGCTCAAGGCCTCATGAAGTACAGTACTGTAACTTTTTCCATCTAGCTGCTGGGAACAAGCACTGTTGTTCACTTTCAGGGAGTGCCAGGTATTGGTACTTTTAATCTTTTTTTTTTATTTTATGGAAAAGAGGTAAAACAAAAATTCGTAACAAAATAATATGAGAATAACAATAGTTAATACATTACATGTTGTCTTTAAAGTAGCTGCTCAGGGTACAAGATATGGGTATAAAAATTTCTCCAATCAATAGTAACACAAACCTTTTTTAATCAACTAAGAGATACTAATAGTATAAATGACTTGCATTTTTTCCTTCTTCCCTCCTGTCCTTTTCCCTTTCACCCATCCTTTTTCCTTTTGAGCAATTTCTTCCCATTTCACAGTATCTATTGTACATTGGTACTTTTATTTTTTTTGGACTGTTCTTTCTTCATCCTCAGGCAGTTTTCTTATATGTATATGCTGATCAGCATTTAGCTGAATGTTCAAGAGAAACCCTTGCAAATCTCCAGGCCTCTCTCCCTGTGCAGCTCTCCTCTCTGTTACTGTCCTGCAAACTCCAGCCACCAGGGTCTCCAAAGCTCATCACATCTCCACTTCCTGGGCCATGGCTTGGATCTCTCCAGGCAGTAAACTGGGGCAACTGAATGCTCCTTTCATTTGCTGGCTGTCTCTCAGGAATCCTTGTCCTTCATTACCTGACTCCAGTGTCTTAAAAAACAGTGATTCTGTAGTTTGGTTTTTGGTTTTATCAGGAGGGAGGGTAAATCTAAATCTCACCTTTGTTATTCCATTTTGGCTAGAAGAAGACGTCTACATCTTTAACTCAGAGATCTCCTCGAAAGCCCAGGACTAATACAACCCCTCTTGATGGCCATTTCCAGAACATTTTCCACATCTCTCTCTCCTGTCTGAAGATGCACTTTGTCCTTTGTGCTCTAAGCCACTTTCTCTATACTTCTACAAAGTATAGTGATGAGTTCATCTTTTCCCACTGATAGAGCACAACAGATGACAGAAGGCTGATACATATGTTCCCATGCCTAAGTCAATGTCTGATATTTTTTGAGCCTACATATGTTTAAGTATAATGGTCAGTAATATTAAGTATATTTACATAGCTGTGAAACAGATCTCCAGCACTTTCTTCATCTTGCAAAAAAAACAATTTTAAGTGAATGAACAAATTTGGTAGAGCTTTTTAATCTTTCAGATAAACCATGGAACAAAAAGTTCTGATGTGTTCAAAGGCTAACAGTTGGCTGGTGTCAGAGTTAGGACCAGAAGCCACATTGTCTTTCCTATCAAGTAACCATTCCTAGTAGGTCTGTTAATTTAGCGCATATGCTAAACAGAGAAGGCCAAGAATTACCGTGCACCAAAGAAGCCTCAGATGTGGAAAGATATTAGTTCTGACTGGCATAATCTAACTAGACTAGGCTTGCTTATTTTCATTTGTCTTGGTTAGCAAGCAATATAATATCCTTTAACAAATTGTTCCCTCATTTTTTTTCTGAAAAGGAATTCTCTGAGTCATCTAATGCTGCTTTTCCCATTTTATGCCTAAATTTCCTTTTCTCTTTATACCTTCACTCAGATTCTTTTCATTTTTTATGATATTCTAGGCCTGGTATCTAAGAGCAGAATAAAACTCTGCTTCATTTAGTAACAATTCTGTCTTACTGAGGATCAAACTGATTTTTTTTCTGCTATGAAAATTTTATGTGAATTTGCTGATAAACTAGTTGCCCTGCTTCTGGAAGGAAAAAATTGTCTAAAATTTCATAACATTTAAATACTTTTTTTCAGCTTATAAAATGTCAGTTACAGAAAATCTGACATTCCATATTTCTTGAGGTCATGAATACCATATCAGCTGTTTCTTTTGGTTTCAGATATTGAAGAAAAAGAGTCTTGGAATAATTTTTCCATTGTGTCAAAGAGAAACTAAAGGAAAGTACTACTGTTACTTTTTAAAGAAAAGTTAGGAGATGGTCTTTGAGTTCAGTGAATTCAAAGACCATTAAGAAGAGAAACCCAGGATCTGCAGGGATCTGGCTAGGAATGTATGCCATGTGAAAATAGCTGAACCTACGTCAATCCTCCAGGCTCATGTTCTAGAAAGCACTGCCTCTTGCCCTCTGGAAGTTCTGGGGGAGAAAAACTCATCAAAGGAATGATCTTGTACTCTCTTCTCCAGAGGGGAGTTTCTTATCTGCAGTCCAGTGCTACATGTGCCTGAGAGAATCACAGGGACAGGAGTCTTGGAGACAGATGTGGCCCCAGGAGCTTTCCTACTCTACATATGTGAATGACACACTGAACCCAAAGGCAGAACTTTGCCTTTACTTCTCTGTGTGGTTTCTTCTCATTTTTCTAGCCTGTTAAGGTATTTCGAATCTTGATTCTGTCATTGAAAGTATAAGTAGTCCTGCCTGGATATGTGTCACTAGTAGATTTATCCAAGTTGTTTATAAGACAGTCAGGTTAGTTTTACCCAATTTCCTCTCACTGAACTTATGCTAACTTTTGTAGCTCCCCTTCCAACTACTTGTAAATTATGACAATTTTAGGATTTTCGTGAGAATTTGTGTTATGTTTAACGATCATTGTAATTTAGGATCTTTATGTTTGCAAAACTGGGGAAAGCTTTACCTGCCCTCAGCACCTGGATGCTTCTCTTTCCTCAGGACCACACTGAGGTTTCTTGCAGAGGAGGGTTTGGGTTGAGATGCTTCCCACTGTCACCAGTCACCTGGCTGGAGGTCTGAACCCAGGAAGCATTCCATCATCCTCTTTCCCCTAGTTGGGTTTCACATTTCCTCTTAGTGCTCATTTTTAGTTTGAAAAACTTATCTCTTGATAGGTAAGATAAAAACACCTGTTCACATGATACTGCAACCCGATTTGTGTTAGTTTAAGCAACAAAGCAAACTTGTTACGAACTAGGATAACTCACTGATTAAAAAGAAATTTGCCAAATGATGAGTTCAACAAAAGACTCAATCTGCTGAATGATCAATTTGCCAAATTTGCGTATTTGACAAAGCTGTTTTTTGTTTATCCAATTTTTGTTGGGTGGATTATTGGGGCTGAGGCAGTGAATTCTTGGGGTTCTCGGGCCTTCAGATTCTCCCTCACTTTTCAGCCTCCCAATCCCTTGCCGGCCTCCAGGCCTTCCCTTCTGCTGCCCCTCAGCAGGGAGCACTGGGGAGTGCCTCCTCCTCCTCCACCTGCACCCCTCTTCTCCAGTCAAGCCCAGCTGCAGCAGCACAGAAACTGCTGTTAGAACAAAATGAAAACTCATCACTTAGAACTTGGTAGAAATCTGCAAAAGCACTAACTGCTATCTTATCTAACAGAATGGTTACAAACTGTCCAGAGTTGAAAGAGGCCCGTTTTGGTAAACTGGTGAGTTTGATAAATAAGATGAATTGGTCATTTGGAAAATTTGAAGGAAGAATACTAAATATCAAATGGGAAATAACTGAAGGAAGAGCTCAAAATTTAGTACCAATGAAAAGTCCCATAGGAAATGTGAAAAATCTATGGAGTTTTACAATTGCTTTGTATTTTAAGACCTGGTTTGGGAAGTGTAAAGGAAAACTGTGGATCTGCAGAACCGGAAATGTTGGCTGACTGTCAACTGTTTCTGACAATCAAGCCCCATTGTCTGCACTGTTCTTCGGGATGGTTGAATGGACTTTGAGCCCGCTGTAGAGCACAGTGATTATAAAGGCATCTAACCCTTCCCTGACTATTCTAAATCCACTCCAAATACACCTGCAAATGTGACTGCAACCCACTTTTTGCTCGAATTCACTAAAAAACTAACAACCCAATAGACTTAAGTTTTCTTCAGTCTGAATATACCCTAAAATGCTGTTAGGAGGAAGACATTTAAGAATTCACCCTCTAACAGTTTCCAAGTGTGCAGTATGATGTCGTCAACTACACGCAATTTACATTGGTGAATCGGTTTTCGACAACAGGCCTGTGGCAGCTCATACAAGATCTCACAGTCGCACAAGGCGTCTGCCCTGAAGGACACCACGTGGCTGCTTTCCAGGTAAGCCGACTGGGCCGGGAGGGAGTTAGGCCCCGCTTCTTCCTTGAATCCATACACTGCCCTTGTCTCTTACTGACCCAACTTCTGTACCTTTGGAAATGTGCTTAGCTGCAGCTCCCAAGCGCCTCCCTTCAGATGTAGGAGAGGCAGTGAGCGGTGGTTTCCAAAGCCCAAACATTTTGAAGACTGCAACAGCGGCCCGGCTTGGATCAGGTGCTATCCTGCACTACTCACTCTTGCCAGGGAGGCAGCCAGCCACATACAGATGTGGTGCCTCTGGCGGAACCATACAGATGTGTGGCAGGAGAGAGAGAGGTTCCAGAAGAGCTGCTGGACAGACCAAATGACATATGTCTCCACATACAAGATTCCCACTTCCCCAAATTAACGTTTCCATCATTCACTCTATCCCCTGAGAGTATTTTCTACCTAGAAATTGCTGTAGAAGGAGATGAAGGTTCTTTTCTAAAAATTCTATTTTATTTCATTAGTACACACTGGCAGTACGTCCTGTCCACATTCCTTGTGTGGAGCCAGTACACGTGTGTAACGTGTCTTAATTCCTTTTCTCATCCCTTTCCCTTCCCTCCTTCCCACTCTTGATTTTCTTCCCTCTGAGAACAAGCTATCTCCCTACTTCCCAGTATGTTTTATTTTGCTCTTTATTTTTACTCTGGGTTGGGATGAAGGTTCTCTAACTCTTGCTTCCTTGCTGTCTCTGAAGCCAAGAAATCTAGATATTTCTCATGTTAGGGGTTTTTATTGCTCATAACTACAGAAGTAGCCAAAATACAAAACAGTGGGGGAGCTACAAACGTGAAGGAATTTATACAGTTTCTTTCCCATGAGGACTTCCTTCTTTTTTTTTTTTTTTTTTTTCTGGTACCAGGAATCGAACTCATGACCTTGTGCTTGCAGGCAGGCGCTGTACCACTGAGCTAAATCCCCAGCCCCTCCCATGAGGACTTCTAACTCCTGGTTTTGTTACTGAAGACTGCATCTGCCTTTCTAACCTCTACTCCTGGTTTTCTTTCTCTACTTAACTCGTTATTTTTGGCATGTGGGGGCCACAAACACATATTCTATAGCAACTCATTTTCTCCATGTTCCTACTTCCCTCAATATTTCAGTATTTTGCATGCTTGAACATGCTTGGGTAGGATGATAGTTGTGTCATTAGGTTTTTGGTCTAATTGGCCAGTTTTATATTTTTATACTTGCTTTCTCCCCAGAGACAAAGTTCAAGTGTGCCCACATGGGTTTTATAGGTTCCTACTTATTTTTCAAGGCTCACTCATTTCTTTCTTTTTTTTTTTGTCTTTTTTGAGACAGGATGCAGTTCAGGCTGGCCTTGAGCTCACTTTGTAGCCCAGGCTGGTCTCAAACTCACAATGATCCTCCTGCCTCAGCCTCTTGAGCACTGGGATTACAGGCGTGCGCCACCACACCCGGCTCTAGGCTCATTTCTTGCTACAGTCCCTTGGGTTCCCTGCAATCACCCAGTTCTCCAGATGTACCAGGATCCTTCTCTCCATCAAAGTTTGCATAGTTTGCTCCCTTCTTTGGGCGGGGGGCGGGGGGGGGGAATTCCCCCTCCCCCACCCCGTTCCCCATGCCATCCCTCTTATAGGATTCAGAGCTGCCTACAGGGAAAGAACTGAATGGTCCATCTTTAGGGCCCTTCTACACCCACAGCCCAGCCTGTGAATGCATGCTGAATGAGGACATGAAAATAGAGCAGTTTGTTGCAGATAAAACGTTTGATGAAGTATGTTATGCTTACATAAAATCCCATTCCAATATAGCTGATAAGATCCAAAATAAACACATTAAGAAAGCTTTTGAAAATCCCATTAATGAGTTACAGTTGACATCCAGTTTAGGAAGAAAGTCCAACAGACAGCAACAAGGGTATTGTTCATTAACCACTTGGTAAATTCTTAACTATCTCACTGGATCTCCATTTTAACCTATATTGTAAAGTTTCATGCTACAGCCTTTAAAAATGTAGTGACTCCTGTAGGTGTGCATTATCTGTGGAGATGTTCAGAAGATCAGTTTTCCTGTACTTCTAGATTTATTCTTTCAATATGAAAGGCATGACAGACACGTCATAAAGCAAATACAGTCATTTTGATCTGCACAAACGTCCCCAGAAGACCTCCAACATAAAAGCAGGGCAAGCTGAGGATGACTATGTGCCCTGCGCATCTTCTACAGGAGCTCTGTCCCAGGGCAGCGCTTCCTAGTGTCCACGGGCACAGCGCAGAGGGGGCGAGACTAAGTTGCTAGACAGCGTACCATAGACAGCGGCTGCTGTGCCTCACCACTGTCTGATTCTGGTCCTGGCTTAGTCACACTGACAACCTTTTAAGAGTTCCCTCTGCCTGGGTCTGGACCCCAGCATGGGGGCTGCGAGTGTTCTCTGTACTCTCTGGTGCACAGCAGATGGGTCTGAGTACACACTTACACAGGCTGATGCATTATGTGGAAGGCTGCTATTTGCAGGTGGGCTTTCCTGTGTGGGAGTGGGCATGTGGGGCCTCCCTGCAATCTTCACGGGATAATTAAAAACCACTGCTTAGACTGACTCATGCCTCCTCTGGCTGAATGGATATTATCAACACAATCCTGGCCCTGTGTGATTTCTCTGCCAATTCTTATCTTATTTCTAATCTTCTTTAATCCCCTCTCCTGCCCCTTACCCTGAACCTCAGCCCTCCTCTTACCGCAGCTTCTTTTCACTGGGGCAGTAGGAGATGTTTATTTTGTACCTGGTACACATCAAAACCTGACGTGCTCATGTTGGTCATTTTCTATGTCCGCTCCTGACGTCAGTGGCTCCCAAACTGTGGTGCGTGTGTAGGGACCACTTGGGTAGCTTCTCAGGATGTGGATTCCTGGCATGTTGACTGAGAAGCCTTGGAAAGGCCTACGCATCCCAAGGGGATGTCGCTGCAGATGCAGCACACACTTTAAGGAGCTCCCGTATAAAAAGACTGTCCTTGAGTTTTCATGGCTGCATGCTGTTCTCTTTTTTGGAAGCACCACAATGTATTTAACCATATTAATTTTGATGGACTTTTATATGATTTCTGTGTTTACAGTTTGAAACAATGCTATAACATTTGTTTTCTCCTGCCTGGCTCACTCTGCTTCATGTGGGAAATGTTGGTCTCCTACATTTCATCCCCAACCACTTCTGTCCAGCTCTGCCTCAGCCTCCCCAAAAGCTGCTTGTCTCCCGGTCTGAACGGACACTGCCATGTTCTGGAAAATGCTGACTTCTCTAGATAAAGTGACAGCCACAGAGGTCGGGGTGTTACCCATGTTGTGACAATCTCATTGCTCTGGCTTACAGTTAGCAGGTTGGTGCAAAGTCTTCCCTGGGATTTGGGACGACAGTCCTGAGTATATGGCCCTTAACTCCTTTGGGTGGCAAAGCTGGAAAATGAGATCCCTAGGAGTCATTTGCAGACATTTCCAGTCACACAGAAGCAGTCACTGTGAAACTCAAGGAAGCTGGCAAGCAGAGAGAAGCAAAGATGAAAGATGGAGATTGTGACAGCTTTTGACTCTCTGATCATAGCCGCTCCTCTTCCAAAAAGCCCCAGGAGCACGCATACTTTCTGAGGCATTTGACTGTCAAACACAAATGACAACTTGGTTGGGCATATAATTCTCGAGCCCTAACCTCTTCCCTTTGAAAAATTAAGATGCTGTGTCAGTGGATCCCAGCATTTACTGTGACAGAACAGAAGAGGAAGGCAGTTCTGTCCTTTTTTTTTCTTTTCCCCTTTGTAAGGGAATCTCACTTACCCCTAGGTCTGTGCGATTAAAAAGAACAGACGTGTTATTAATCCTGGAAATTAAAAAGGTCACTATGGTAACAGGCACTTTAAATCATCAGACAAGGTGTTTTCAGGACAGGAAGATATTCCTCTAGTATGTTTTAAAGACCACATTTTATTAAATATGTCTTCTCTGTTAGATATATCCAGATGTGTGTTACATACATTTGTGTATTGCTAAGGGAAAATGTGGCCCGTCATAACTATGAGAATCCATCAATTGTAAGTTACATTCCAATTTCAGAAATGTTAACACTTCAACAAATGTATTTAGAATCCATGAAACGCAGTACTACTTCTGCTCAATCTTTTTCAAGTACCTCCCTCTGCACGCTAGCTTTTGTTCTCAGTCCTGTCAGTTTCTTTTTAAAACATCGTCCTTTTCTTCTGCACACTGAGAGACCACCTCCAACTTTGCTTTCAAATCAATTCTACTTTCTGCAATATCAAGTGCTATTTTCAGATTTTTTTTTTTCTTTTTCCTGGGACAGGGTCTCGCTATGTAGTTGAGGCTGGCCTTGAACTCACTATGTAGCCCATGGCAATCTTCTGCCTCAGCCTCCTGAGTGCTGGGATTACAGGTGTGTACCACCACCGCGCCCAGCTAGATTTTAATGTTGATTTAAATTCTTTAGTATCTATTTTTTTGTAGCGGGAATTGAACTCAGGACCTTGTGCTTGCCAGGCAGGCACTGTGCCACTAAGCTATATCCCCGGCCCCAGTATCTTTTCTTATTTAATTCATATAACTGAACATTTTTATGCCTTTCTTAGTGAGCACTCTCTTCACCTCTGTCATATCTTTGGTTTGTTTATACAGCAACTCTGCTTTCTTAAAGCAGACAGTCTCTCTCTATATGAACATTCTGTTACAGAAACAGGCCTTTCTTTTTTCTTTCAAGTCTTATTTTTACCTCTATTGTACTGTTAATATCTTTCCTGATAGACCCTATAACTAAGGAGATCTTGTCTCAGTCCTTGGGTTCTCACACAAAAGAGGCATATGGAGTCTCCTGGGTTCCTCCTTCCGTCTACCTGTTTGTAGTTAGAATCCCTTTCTCAGCTCTGAAGCCAGGGAGCTGGCCTATGCGCACAGCCTGTAGTTGTGGCTTCAAAGTCTTTCACTTATTAAGAAACTGCTGATCTGAGCAGGAATCCCTGCATCCTGCTTCCTCGTCAGCTCACTGACAAGGAGTCTGAAATTATTTCTAGTTGTTTAGTTGTGAAAGCAAAGTGAACGAAAAGCTGCAACCCTCAGCATATAACACACTATAGCTCTTTCAGCCACAGCCCTTTTAGCTGCCGACTTACAATCCTGAAATACCTAATCACTCCATCCCCAGATGCATTACACCGCTTAGAGCTGTAATCCTGGAATCAGTACAAGAGAAGGGGTATTCATGAAAGGAGGACGCTAGAAAAGGGTTCTTCCTTTCTTCCAGGAAGAGAGAGGATAGAATTAGTATCTTCTCACAGCCGAAGTGTACAGTGTCAGTGAGGGAGGGCTGATTGCCAGCGATCACCTACTCCACAATCAATACTCGGCTGGGATTTACAGAGAATCTGCCACGGCAGGCACTGCTTTGAACGCCGGGAAAAGGACAGGGAACAGGACCTTACAGCTTACATGTAATGCATACTTCAGTTGCAATACAAGCAAGAAACATGCAAGTAAAAAGTGTGGCATCTCAGATGGAGAGGTGAGCCCTGGGGAGAAGTGAAGTGGGCGGGGAGAGGGCTGGCGGGGAGGGCGAAGAGCTGTTCTCTACAGGACATTCAGGGAAGGGATGCGGGGTGACAGTGAGGACACCCTGCCAGGAGCTCTGTGGCTGAGCAAAGTTTCCAGCTCTGGCAAGTTAGCACCTCTTCCTATGTTTTCATGTCTATCGCTATCAGAAGGCAGAGGAGAGAGAGCTGTGGCCACTCTTCTGCCATAATATATTAAATGCCTTCGATTCTAATTTTATTTAAAAATATTACTATTGTTACTATTATCATCACTGTTCTGTGGCACTGGGGAGTGAACCTAGGGTCTTTGAACTGTGGTCACCTCCCTCTCTTTTTTGAGACAAGGTCTCACCAAGTTGCCCAGACTGGGCTCAAACTTGCAGTGCTCCTGCTTCAGCCTCCCAGAATGCTGGGATTACAGGTATATGCCACCACACCTGGGTAACAGTTATAATTTTAAATCAACCAAATACTCCATTGTGATGGACCGAAATTTAACCAGCCAATCCTCTGTGGGTGATAATCTACATTATTTTCAACTGTTTATGTTTTTTATACATTTTTAGTTGGAATGTAAGTTACTATGATGAGTAGCCGGGCTTGGGGGAAATAATTTGGGAGCACAGATCAAGAGCCATGAAAGTGTATACGGAGGAGTGGAAAGACACATTGGTTGCAGCGTTAAGGTGGCTGCAGCAGCTGGGTGGACGGGGCCAGCAGCTGAGACCTGAGGGAGGAGGCTCACTCTGCTCCCTCCCCCTCTCCTCAGTCGCCCTCATCCCTCCCGGCCCCTCGCCTCTACTTCCCTGCCAGCAACAGTACTGCACAGTGGCCCCGCAGCAGCCGCGTCCGGGTGTACGCGTGCCCACGGCTCGCAGGGAGAATGAAGAACTTGAGCAAACCACAACACAGAAGCGGGTCAAACGTTCCGTCAGATTCAGTAACAGTGCTCCTTTAATTAAGCAGATAATAAGGCTACTGCTGATGAGAAACAAGAAACAGATGGCACTGACTCCTGGCTTTCATCCACAGAAATAGAACAGGAAAAATAAGAAATTTCAAGACCTGAGATTGGGCTTATACTGAGGTTTCCGACATTCAGACAGGCAAGTGCCTGGCCAGCTGCTTGGGGCAGATGGGTCCTTTGACAGCTTAATATGCAGGGTTGCTGGTGACTCCACAGTCAGGGCAGCCGACGTGAGACCATCTGTTTACTAGTGGGCAGAAAAGCTCACTACCAGCAGGTAGCTGCTGCTGAGGAGGGAACGCAAACCCAGAGTCTGGTTTGCCATCTTCATAACCAACCCACTGCCACACAGGAAAAGAAACCTTGCTTTGTAGCTCTGTGAGCACACAGGACCATACAGAATGGTGACACCCCAAGAGGCTGTCTTTGGGATTATTTCATGATGTTGAAATGCCAGGAGATAGAAAGTATCTTTTGTCTTACTCTACTTTCCCAAACGAGAAAGAAAAACAATAATGAATCCACAGCCATCTCTAATATGCTGAAAAGTAGCTGCCATTTATTTTATTACGGTGAAAAACTTAGCCGGGTGCAGTGGTGCATGCCTGTTAATCCCAGCACTTGGGAGGCTGAGGCAGGAGGATTGTTGTGAGTTTGAGACCAGCCTGGGCTACAAAGTGAGCTCAAGGCCAGCCTG
The DNA here is from genome assembly GCF_000276665.1 of Chinchilla lanigera. NCBI lineage: Eukaryota > Metazoa > Chordata > Mammalia > Rodentia > Chinchillidae > Chinchilla > Chinchilla lanigera. Next base: position 7,498,983 of record NW_004955481.1, read on the forward strand.
AACTGCATAGGGAGACCCTGTCTCCAAAAAAAAAAAAAAAAGGACGTAACACGTGTATTCATTATAAGATGTTTACAGTGAAAAATAATCCTCCTACTACCTCTTGCTTCAAATACTAGTGTTCCAGTCCCTCTCCAGAGACAAACACGGTTGCCCACTGCTTTCATATGTTTTTCAGATACAGTCTGTAATACCCATAATTACAGGTAGGTGCTTGTCTGTAATAGTGAATCTCTGTATATTAAGTAGAGGGAAAAGGCAAGGTTTAGAATGGTGTATGTAGCATACTATTATTTGTGCAAAAATATTGCAATAAGAGATATATAGAGAATATAGATTACTATAATACAGATCTCTCTCTCTCTCTCTCTCTCTCTATATATATATATATATAATCTTTTTTACACAAATGGTAATATTGATACACAGACTGTTCTGTACCTTGCCTTTCTACTCTCCTAAATATACTTTGGAACTGATTTTCTATCAACATAGAATCTTCTCTCTTGTTCTGGTACTGTCTGCATTTACAGTGAGCAAAGGCAAGGAGAAGTACTGCAGTAGACAAACCTGTTCAACTTTATTAGCTCACTGAAGTGCATTTGACTTTGGGTCCTTACCACTCCTGTGGGTAGAATTTCTGAACTGTAGAACATAGTCTGGATTTGCTTGTATAGCTGTAGCAGGTAGTTTTGGATCTCTTCTAATTGGTCTGTGTTTAAGCCACACTGGTCATTAGATTTTATTTTATTTATTGATGATTTTGTGTGTGGTGCTGGGTGTTGAACCCAGAATTCACACATGCTGGGCAAGTGCTCTGTCACTGAGCTGTACCTTTAACCCTCCTTTTTAAACATTTTTAGATGGTGCTGGGGATGGAGCCTGGGGCCTTGCACATGCTTGGCAAGCACTCTACCACTGAGCTCTGGTCCCTAGCCTTAACTATTCATGATCTCACCATCTGGGATATACTTTATTTAAGGACTCTTCAGGGCTAGAAGCATAGCCCTGAAGGTACAGCATGTACTTAGCATGGATAAGCCCAGGGTTCATTCCCCAGCACCGGTGAGAAAAGAAAGACGCTTTTCAGATGTTTTACAGGACATGACAGGTGTGTATGTGGGTGCTTGGAGGCGGGAATAACAGGCACAGAGTGAGTAAAGACTGCAGGAGTTGGACAAAGAGGCTAATTTACACTGACCTGTATTCAGCTTCAGGATTCATACGGAAGGAAATGCTAGGAAAGGTCTGGCTCCAGTTCATGAGGGAAGATGGTGATGAGAAGAAATTCGATAAAAGTGAAAAGCAAAAAGCTTTGTCTTTTTTGTGTTTCCTTTGAGATAGGGTCTCGCTACATAGGCTGGCTTTGAGCTCACTAGGGAGCCCAGGCTGGCCTCAAACTCGAACGAGGTCCTCCTGCATCAGCCTCGTGAGTGCTGGGATTACAGGCATGCGCCACCATGCCAGGCTAGACTTTGTTTTTTTTTTTTTTAATTTTTGTTTTGAATCATGAAATATTTCAAACATTACTGTATTTTTCATCTAGAAGTTTGATTTGGATTTTTTTAAAGAAAATCTTCCATGTCTGTAATCAATTTATAAACACCTATAATTTAGCTGTAATCGCTTTTAATGTCTGTGTCTGTTAATTTTAACACCTTCGTCAGTTCTGGTTAGTATTAGTTGGGTGACTTTCCTCTCTCAGATTGGATTATTTCTGCCTGTTTGCATGCCTGGTAATCTTGGACTGGATGTTAGACATTGTGAATTCTAGCTTGTTGGGTGTGGAAAATTTTGTATTCCTATAAATATTGATGTGCTTTGCTCCAGAACATATATTATCTGCAAGCAGTGTGATCTTCTGGGTCTTGCTTTGAAGACTTATTAGGTAGTATTTACTACAGTAGCCTTTATTTGAGGGTCACCCTCCTCCCGCAAAGCTCTCCTGAACCCTCACCGAAGTGTCCCGTGAACTATGCGCACTCCAGGCTGCCTGGGTAGGAGACACCCTGTTCTGGCTGAGTGTGAGCACCAAATGCTCTTGCCCCTGGTCTCTCAGCTAGTTCTTTCCCCACGCGGGGGTAGTTTTCTCTCCTCTCTTTAAGGGGACCTTGTGCACATCTCTGGAGTTCTCTTTCTGCACATCTCTCCTCTACCTTGGTCTCCCCAGACTCTGCTCTCAGCCTCCCTGGCTGGGCGTCCACTGTGTTCAGCTGCGGTTCCCTGTGTGGGCCTTGGGTTAGCAGCCCCCACACAGGAGGACACGGTGGGGGGGTGACTGTAGGGCTCACTTGTGTGTTTTTCACCCCTCAGAGACCACTGTCCTTTGTTGCCTTGTGGCCAGGGCCTTGAAAATGACTGTGTCATGTGTTTTGTCTATTTTTTGCTGTTGATTAAGGCAACAGGATACAGCTAGTCTAGCTCTACCTTGGGCCTGTCCTTCCCCCCGCCTTTTTATGTAGAATTTGTTCCTATTTTCCTTTTTTTCTCATCTGTCTTTGCCTGTTTTCCTTACTTCTTATTTTTGCACCACCTATGCATAGTTTTCTTGCTGTTTCCTTCCAGGTTATTACTTGCTCTGAGTGGGGAAAGCCATTTGCTGAGGTAGCTCTCGAAGAGACTAGGGTATGCAGTTAGAGTTGTCTTCCAGTTTCAACTTAAGTCGCGGCCTGACATCATACTTTCTCTGCATCACCACGTCATCTCCACCAGCCCACCTCTTCCCTCAGCTTGCATATACCCTTCCCCTTCAACGCGGTCAGCATGACTGAAGAGAAATTTCCTTGGGCCACAGCTCCGTGAGGTGGCAGCCATGTAACAACTGCTGCTCAACAATTCTGACCGGCAGCTGCAAAGCTGCTTCTTGCTCCCACTTCTGTACTTATTCATTTTGTTTGTAAGTTTATTCATTAGCAGTGAGTGCTGCTTTTCATCAAAAACTATTTTGTCTTCTATTGGAAATATGAAATTATTTTCTTCTTTAATCTAGTGAACACATTAATAGTGCTTTCTAGTGGATCCCACCATTTTTATATTCTTAGGGGGTGGCCTCGTTTGTCATGATGTATTATTTTCTTAAAACACTCTTGGATTCCATTTGTGGGCATTTTATTTAGGATTTAAAAACATTTTTGGTACTAAAGTAGGACTATATTTTTTGCACTATATTTTTTGTCCTTGTGCTATCCTTACTTGTTTGGGTATAGTTCTATGCTAGACTAATAAAATCAGATACTCTTTTATTCAAAATTTGACTTACCCTTCTTCTCTCTAGAACTGTGCTGAATTTTGCCCATGTTCAGTGACTCCTACTTACCTCTATCTATGCCATGTTTTATAATTTTGAGCCTTGTCCTTCCAACTTTTTACTAGAGAACTTCTCAGAATGCACTCTGGGGAAGTGTTGTAGAGGATAAAGAATTGGTCTGGAGTTAAACCCTTGTCACTTTTGGATTTCCATAATTAATCCAGGGACAAATAAGATTATGTGCCATGGCATTATGCTTGTAAAACACAATGTGAATTTCAAAGTCACAACGATACGAGGCTTAATGATAAAGGAAAATAAGTAGGAAAAAAGGAAAATTAACTTTTCCTTACAAAGTCAGTAACAGGCTGCTGTTTATAATTTTTTTGTCTTTTCTGAGACAGGGTCTCACTATGCAGTTCAGGCTGGCCTTGAGCTCACTTTGTAGCCCAGGCTGGTTTTGCACTCGTAAGGATCCTCCTGCCTCAGCCTCCCGAGGGCTGGGATTACAGGTGTGTGCCACCATGCCCGGCCACTGTTTATAACTTTAAAAAGTCAAAATTTTAAGCTTGAATTTTTTCAGGGATGAGAGATTTTTATATCTCATTACTACATGATCTCTTAATTAGCAAGATAAAAACAGGAAGAATAAACAGAAAAAAAATTCACCATCTTCTTTTCCTTCCTAGGAATAGATAACTAGGAATTCCTAGTTATGAATTTTAAAGAAATTAAAACTTTTTCCATATATTACAGGTAGAAGGCATTCACCTGGAAACGTGTCTCAGAATACATGTACTACAGAAAGAGAGCAACTAATGGATTCTATTTCTGTCACTTGTAGAAGACATTTACCAAGGCTGGAATTTACTGAACAAGGACCCAGACTGAGACAAAATACTTTAATTCTCCAGGAAAAAATTACTGCATTCATTATACAAGCATCCAAATCAAAGCTAACAAACTAAAATTCCTTCAATTATCTATACACTGCTATAACTGTTAGCAGGGAAATAAACCTATTTAGGTGAATTATAAACATTGTTGTAGAAATGCCTCCATGTCTCTGCCTTCCAGTTTAAACTCCTTAATTTTTCTGGTAGCTTTATAATTATTTGTAAAAAGAAGGGATTTTATTAGTACCTGTACATATTTGCAGTACATAATGATTACATTCATCATGGGAAGTTGGTTCAAGTATACAACACACCTTACCCTCTACCTCCCGATCTTTTGGTTTTCTTCTCAAAAGAATGTTTTCCAAAGGTCTGCATGTTTATTATTATTTTTTGGTACTTTCTTGGATTCTAATTTTTTTCTAACAGATGACCACTAAGCATTATTTGTAGCATTAAAAATAATTATATAAAATATTTAAAAATCCATTTTAATCTAGAATACAATGTTTAATAACATGAAATAACTAGTCAGTGCAGCTCACCTTTACAGTTACATATTCATCAACAAAACAAAACACTCCCGGCATGAAGGTGGGGTGGGAGAGGCGAAGGTGGTGTGCCACAGAGAGAAGAACACTGAACTCTGGTGAGTCATGTCTGCCCCTTATGGGAGGAAAAACTCCATCTCTAAAACAACTTCAATAAATAATCAGCCCGAATCACTCCTCTGCTTGAAATCACCCATTTACCGGTCCCGCCACCCTCAGGATCTGCTCTCTGTCTATTTCTCACATCACTGTTCAGCGCATACACACACTCCCTAGATGTCACCCAGGCTTACCACGCAGCCTCAGAATACAGCAGATCCCCTCGTGACTCCGTGTTTCGGAGCAGGTATTGCCTCTCCTTGGGATTTCTTTAGTCTTCGTAAAGCCACCTGCTATCTTAGATCTGCCTTTTTTTTTTTTTTTTTTTGGTTTTTCTCCGGTACCGGGAACCGAACTCACGACCTTGCGCTTGACAGGCAGGCGCTTTTGCCGCTGAGCTAAATTCCCAGCCCCTTAGATCTGCCTTCTAATTCTAATTTGTTTATAGTTATAGTAGACACACAGATTATTTGGGGTAAATGCAAAGCTGTGACAATAAGAATCCAAAGTAATTTTTTCTATTGTTAAGATTTGATTACATTTGGATTGGCAGTGAAGAAATAATCATTAGGGAAATCTCTCATTGTTGGTTCAGCAACAGTCTAGAAAAACAGAAGATCATCCCTAATCTTGAAAATCAGCCTGGGTGCTAATTTCACCTCCTATGAAGTAAATGATTCAAGTCAGTGGTGGTGAACCCATGGTACACGTGCCACAGTGGGATGTTTGTATCACTGAAAGCTCTAAAAGGTTCGCCATCGCTGATTTAAGCAGTCCTTATGGAGGAAAATAATTTACTATATTAAAACTGGCACAGAACAATTCAGTGATAATTATGACGAAAGATTTTGAATATTTAAAACTTGTCTTAGCTACAAAACTCACCTCTTGAAATGATTCACCAGGACTCCAACAAGTTCTCCAATTCGACTCTCATGGGTGGGCTGCTTGCTGAAGAGGCAGACAATGAGGTCTTTGTTATCTTTCGTATGGAACACGACAAGTTGGTCCTTTCCATTGGAGACGCTCAGACCAGTCAACTGCAAAGAGACAACATATGGAAAACTATTATGATGATTCTTGAGAGGATGAGTTTAAAAATACATTTTATAATGATTTTGCTCAATAATGCTGATGAATTTAATCTATCAAATTTCATAGATTAAGAGGGTCGAATGAAATAAAGAACAAAACTAATGCAATTTGAAACAGAAAACAATAGAGAAAATCAATAAAACAAAAAGATGGCTCTTTCAAAAGACTAGGCCGGGTGTGGTGGCGTACGCCAATAATCCCAGCACTCCGGAAGCTGAGGCAGGAGGATCATTGCGAGTCCGAGACCAGCCTGGGCTACAAAGTGAGCTCAAGGCCAGCCTGAACTGCATAGTGAGACCCTGTCTCAAAAAGACAAAAAATAACAACAAAAAAAATCAAAAGACTAAAAAGATTGATAAACCTCTATCCCCAAAAGAAAAAAACATAAAATGTCATTACCAGTATTAGGAGCAGAAGAGGGGCTATCACTACTGACCACACGGATATTAAATAGGTAATAAGGGACTATTTTAAACAACTTTACATACAACAACTTCTTTAACAACTTCCAAATGAAATAATGCCTTGAAAGTTCAAACTACCATAACTCACCCAAGAACAGGTAGCCTGAACAGTTCTGTTCTGTCGAAGAAATTAAATTTATAGTTAAAAACCTTTGGAAAAGGAAAACTCCAGGTTTGGATTATTTAATTAGTGAATTCTACCAAACATTTAAAGAAGAAGTATCACCAATTCTCCATATCTCTTTTAGAAAACAGAAGATAAGGAAATATTTCATAGACATGTTAAGAGCCATCATTATCCTGATACCAGAATGGAATATTATCCGCTATAAAGAAAGATAAACTCAAGGCTTTTATAGGTAAATAGTCACAACTAGAGACCATACTCATAATTGAAATAAATCAGACCTGCATGTGTAAGCAGCATATTCTCACTACTGTAAGAACCTGAAAGAGTGAATAAAGAGTAAGAGGTATGATAAACATTGTGAAAAGAAAGGAAACTGCTCAAAAGTAAAGAGCAACTGGGATGAGGGAAAAGAGAAAAGAAAGAAGAAAATTCTGTATATATGTACATTCAGGATAGCTAACACAGTTATACTACTGACTTATATTGCTTTATTGAAAGGAACAGTTAATGATTATTTGATCAATCTTGCATGTCTGTATTTGTTTTCTTGGGTAACCACTTTGAAGTTATCAATATGTAATACAACAACCATTGTTAACTCCCTGCCACCTTGTATGTAGTTCAGTGTTGCTTGTACTGTTCTTGTGCTACTTTGTAAGTGGTTGTCTGTTTGTTAATAGGTTTTCATTCTTTTACTTTTAAAATAAAAAAAAATAGATACAGACAGCACAAGAAAATTACAAAGCTACATCTTTCACGTAATAATTTTACTTGGATATAGAAATGACCAATGAAATGTTACCAAATCAAATCCAACAACATATAGAAACGATGCACTATGACGGAGTGAAGTTTACTAAGGAGTATAAATATAAGGCTAATCTAAAGTTCAAAAATCAATGTAACAACAGAGTGAAACAATAGATGAAAAGAAAGGCCACATGACAGCTAGACATGGTGCCACATGCCTATAATTTTAGCACTGGGCTTACTGGGAGGGTGAGGCAGGAGGATCACTGTGAATTTGAGGCCAGCCTGAGCTGCATAGTTAGACCCTGTCTCAAAAAAAAAAAAAAAAAAGAAAGAAAGAAAGAAAGACAGAAAGAAAGAAAAAAGCCACATGGCCATCAATGTATGTAAATTCATCACGTAGCTATGATAAAAATTTCTTAGCAAACTAGAATTAGAAAACTTAACCTGATAGGTGACATCTACCAAAATAATATGATACTTAGTGGTTTTCTCCTAAGACCAGTAACAATGCAAGGATTTTCTCCGTCATTTCTACTACACAGCATCATACTGAAGCTCCTGTCAGTGCAGTGAGGCTGGTTGAAGAAATATAAAAGAACACAGATCGCAAAGAAGCCAATGTCTAATCATCTCATAAAAAATCCCAAGGAACTTACAAAATAACTCCCAGAGTGAGTTTAGTAAAGTCAGAGGACATAAGGGTAATATACAAAAATATTTCCATATGCTTGCCCAGAACAAGTGGAAATATAAATTTACAATATAAAACTGTAACAATTTCAAAAACAAAAATACTTTGATATAAATACTTAGATCTAACAAAATATGTATAGGACTTATATATTAAAAATTATAAAATGTTCAAGTCAAATTAAAATGCTAATAAAAGAATAAAAAAACCCCAAGAAAATTGAGAGAGATATGCTCACAAATTAGAAAACTCAATATTGTTAAGGTGTATGCTTTCTTCAAATACAGATCAATACCCAGCAGAGTTTTTGGTAGCCATCCACAGGTTCACTCTAAATTGTGGATGGAAAGGTAAAGGAACTAGAATAGTCACCACAATTCTGAAAAAGAAGGATAAGGATAGAGGACTCACATAGCAGATAATAAAGCTAGAGAAATCAAGAAAATGTAACTGGAAAAGGAATAAAAACAGATGAGAAGTGGACGCACACAAATACGACCAATGAACTGTTTACAAAGATGAAAAGGCAATTCAGTGAGAAACGGTACTGCGGACATTTGGACGACTTGGGACACTTGGACGTCCATATTCTAACAGAAAAAAATAGCTCCCTAATTCATACCCCTTAAAAACTGAAAAAGGACCACGTATCTAAATATAAAATGTAAACCTATAATATTTTTCAAAGAAAACATAGGAGAAAATCTTGTAACCTTGGAGTAAGCAAAGATTTCTTAGAAATTCCATCAAAACACAATCCATAGAAAAAAACTGATAAACTAAATTTCATCAAAAGAGCAATGAAACATTGCTAGCCATTCAGGAAATGCAAATTAAAACTATAATAAGACACCATTAAAAACCCAGCATGACTAACACTAAACAGACCACCACAACAAAATAACAATACCAAATGTTGGTGAGAATGCAGAGCAACTGGAACTCACATACAATACTGGTGGGACACAAAATGACAGCCACGTGGAAATGTTTTGGTGGCTAACCCAAAAAGTTAAAATTACCAGATGACCCGGCAACTTCACTCTCAGGTGTTTATCCTAGGGAAATAAAAACTTACGCTCACACAAAAACGTAAATACGGCTTATAGTAGTTGTTTATAAATGGCCCTAACTGGAAGCACCGGAATATTCATCAATAGGTAAATGGACGAATAAGCTGTGTTACATCTATACAATGAAATGTTACTTAGCAATGGAAGTAGCAAACTAATGATACAAATTATTGATGTGGGAAAACATTATAAATCTCAAAGGCATTATGTTGAGCGAAAGCTGCCCATCTCAAAAGGTTACATACTGTAGATTTCACTCCAGAAAACAAAATTATAAGGCTGGACATTAGATTAGTAGTTGTCAGGGTATGGGGTTAGAGTAGTCTGACACAGAGGAATTTTTTAGGGTGATGAAACTGTCCTGATTGTGGCAAGAATTCATGAATCTGGGGATGGGGTAAGACTCATAGACATTGTGCATAAAATAAATTTTATTTATTACATATAAACTAAAAAATGTATGGCTCTCTGATTTTGATTAGAAAACATTCTACTCTAGTCACACATTTCTTTTTTCTTTTTCTGTCTTTTTGAGACAGGGTCTTGAGGCCTTGAGCTCGCTTTGTAGCCCAAGCTGGTCTCGAACTCACAACTGTTCTCCTGCCTCAGCCTCCCGAGTGCTGGGATTACAGGTGTGCACCACCACACCTGGCCTATTCTAGTCAATAAAATAGAAGATGGAGTGAATTTTCATCTTGTGTTTGTTCTATTGCAGAAAACACTAATGAGTTGCTTCCAGGCTGGCACCAGTGGCGTCAATGAGGCAGGCAATCAGTTCGGACAAGGCGGTACCTTGTGCACAGTGCCAGCACCTGGGGTGGGGATGGGCCTAGCAAACGTACTGCAAATGCAAGTCCTATTCTTGGGGGACTCATGTTTACTGGATAGTAAAAGAGATAAATATCAAACCACCAGAGAATACTACAGTGACAGCAGGAAGGCCATTTACTTCCATGCCCACACTGTACAGAGAAGGAAAACGAGGCTCAAGGAGGTTAGCTGGCTTGTGGGTCTGGAAGCCAGAGATCAGGTGGTAGACTGACACAGATCCATGTTCTTTTAAAAAATAGCCTGTTAAATGAAATAAGCTGTATTGGTAAGTATTCCTAGGAGTAGATCTTCATTGGAGGAATTCTTAGGCTGAATTCGGGGTTTCAAAGAATGCCGTAACAGTACTTTATGGAGAGAAAAGGGAAAATACAGAGTTCAGGGAATTGCAAACCATTTACCAACCCATGCAAATCATGGGCTTTTTGGGGCCACTGGTAATACAATACAGCAATTTCTCTGCCATTTAGATGTATTGTAGCTGGATAATTTTTACGTGATTAAATTAAAAATATCATTTTCACTTTAAAAAACATTTTATGTCTATGATGCTTCACTCTCATTTGATTATTTTATATGTGAAATCTAGAATTGAATTTATGCAATACTTCACAGGAGAGCTTGATTAAACCTAATAAAAAGAGAAGGATGGCAGTGGTAAGAGCCAGCACACCCCAGGGTGTCAGCCACTGCGTCTGGGGAGAGGAGCTGGACGAGTGCTGACACCTCAGGGTCAGGGGATGCCTGTCCAGATGGCTCAGCCGCAGCCCAGCTGGGGTGTGGGTTTCTCTTCCTCCCTCGCCCTATCCTTCCCTGTCGGGGTGGCTTCATCTGCTGTTGGCAGGGATTAATTCTTCACATGTCTGCTCAGGCCTGGGGGTGTGTTATGTCCCAGGAGAAAAGAGGGAGAGGAGAACTGAACTTTCTGCTTCACAAACAATGAGAGTAAGTCTCTATTGTCCCAAGGCAGGACAAACAGCACCTGGGCAGTCTCCAGGAGGGTGAGTGGGAAGAGGAGCGGGCTGAGCAGTGGCCTGTGTGTTCGTGCGTCCCAGTTCAGCAGTCAGATTGCGAACAAACCACTTAATTTGTTAAGTCCTCTGTTTGTCTCCTGTGTATTTCTGCAAGAGCAGGTGCCTAGTCTACCTCGGAGGGTGGAGTGAAGATCAAATGGTAGCAACTCAGATTGCTAAAGAAAAGAAAGCAAACAAAGATCCCTCCATCTTCAAAGGTTTTAACCCTAAATAAAGAAATATGACAGGAAAACTTAAGACTGAAAATATGATTAAGAAACTTCAGAGTGCTGTGCAGACGCAAGGCCACATGCGGACACCTCTCTGTTAGGAAAGGGTCGTCGCCCCCTCAGTCTTCTCTGGGCAGCCACACACCGCACAGAGAAGCTTCTCTAAGCAAAAGGGCAATTCCTGCTCAAGTCTGCCCACCCCACCCTGCTGCCTCCTTATTTTTTGGCTTAGTCTGTGCAGTCTCTATGCCATGATCCACTAAGCCTCCTCTTCTTTGGTCTTGAGGATCACAAGCCTCTGACTGTGGCAATCTCAAGTCTCCCAGGCTCTCCTCGGTGGGAAGGACCAAGTCCTGAACACAGTGGACGCTGTGGGGAATTGGGCAGCTGTCTTCCTCTGCAGCAGACCAAGGAGGAGGATGAGTGGACACAGTAGGAAAAAGCTCAAAACAGGTGCAGAATGGACCAATAGTAGGAAAAGAAACAGTTCTGAAGATAATCACGACAAATACATCCCAGAAGCAGTAACAGAAAGTGGTCAGAGGGGCTGGGGATTTAGCTCAGCGGCACAGCACCTGCCTGGCAATGCAAGGTCGTGAGTTTGATTCCCGCTACCGAAACAAAAACAAAAAAACCAAAAAAACCCAAGAAAACAACAAAGAAGAAAGTGGTCAGAAAGATCTGAGTGTTTATACAGAAAGGAGTTACTGGACCCTGAATGTGATGGATTTGAAGTTTGTAAAGTGGAGGGGAAAACCTGTCAAGGACCCTGGCAAAACAAATGATATTTACATAGGAAAATAAAATTCAGGTTTACTTCCTTTAAAAAAAAAGTTCTTTCATGTGTTTGAAGGAAGGATATGGCAAGAGGAGAAGAAGGAAATAATAGTTATCACAGGAGATAAATAAATCCATTTTATTCTTGGTACTGACAAAAATCAGTTTAAACTGCTAACAGAATCACTGTTGAAAGTAAAAAGAATATATAGTCTTTCTTATTTAGTTTTGGTACTGGTGACTGAACCCAGGACCTTCAATCTGAATTGTATTCCTAGCCCTTTCCCCCGCTTTGAGACAGGATCTTGCTATGTCCCTAACATGCCCAGGCTGGGTTTAAACTTGCAATCTTCCTGCCTCAGCCTTCCAGAGTGCTGTGTTATGGGCATGCACAACCATCCCTGGCTGTGTAACTTTCTAATCATTAGTAAAAACAGAATAAAAACTTGATCAATACAGGAGCTAGAATGATAGAAATCATTTAAGTAACATGATTAAACTTAAGAAAAAAAGTACTGATAAGAGATGGGAGTGGAACACAGCTCCTTAACTGGATGGGAAAGCTCACAGATTAGGTTAAAGAAAATTCAACTAGGGGACTGGGGATTTAGCTCAGCAGCACAGCACCTGCCTGGCAAGCGCAAGGTCGTGAGTTCAATTCCCGGTTCCAGAAAAAAAAAAAATCAACTATATAAAAGAGGTAACTAAAACAAAAAGACATGGAAAGATTAAAAAAAAAAAAGGCTGGCTGAGCACAGTGGTTCACAGCAGCGATTCCAGCTACTTGGGAGCAGGAGGATCACTTAGGCTTATGAATCAGACAGCAGCCTGGGCAACAAAGTGAGACCTTGTCACAAGGGGGGGAAAAGAAAAAGGAATGAAGGAGGAGGAACAGAAGGAAGTGGGCAGGAAGTGGGGGGGGCAGAAGAGGGAGGAAGAGAATTGGAGGACAAAGATATCTCAGAAAGAAGCAGGAATGGGAATAATATCAGATGACACAAAATCCAAGGTAAAAAGTATAAAAGTCTTTTTGTTTTAAATACCATTAGTCTTCACTGAATACCACGGTACTGAAACACATAAAGTAAAAAACCTGCACATGTACAAAAGAGATGGACTGATTCACAGTCTTAGTGGTGACTCAGTCTCTGGCAGTTCAAGCAGACAAAAAAGCAAATGAAGGCAGAGAGAGGCTGAGTAACTAACGAACTTAAGAGACTCACATGGAACTGTACGTACACTTATCACGGTCTCTGAAACAATTACACATCTCTATTATACATTAGGTCACAAAGGAACACTCTTCTTCCAATTACAAGAAGGAGATGCACTAGCTATGTTCTATAACCATTGTGCAATAAAACTAGAGTATCATAACACATTAACACACCAATTTTATCGCTAAAATTTTTTATTTTTAAATTTTTATTAAATTTTTTTAAAAAACAAGAAAACTACTTTAAATAACTCCTAGATTAAAGAGATTATAGTTATAGTTAGAGATAAAGAAATTAATGAGAAAAAGACTTTACACAGCAGGGTATTCAATCAAAACTAAATTTAGAAGAAAATACAATCTCTAGTACATTTATTATTAAATAAATAAGTAAATTTGTCAAGTGAAAACAGAAAAGAAATATAAGCAAAATGAAAATTTAGTAAGAATTGATGGATTAGAGAAGAAACACACATGATGATAAAGAGCTGATTCTTTGAAAAAAGGCTGAAAAGAAACAAACCCTCATCAAAGTATGTTGACTTTAGAAATCATAACTGAACATTTGTAATTTCACATCAATACATTACAAAGTTTATGAAATGTATGATATGTTACTGAACTTGACTTAAAGAAAAATTTATCAGAATTGACCCATAACTAGGAAAAGCCATTTTTAGGTCATCAGAAAAACATTTTCCTAAATGTCACTGTGCACAGGTGATGTTTTGGGCAAAATTTTCAAAGGTTGGGTAATTAGGTAGTTCTTATGCTACTTAAAATGCTATAGAAAGAAAAATATGGAAAACACCCTGACTTAATCCTGATACAAAAACTTAACAAAGTGCAAATGCTTGTGTGTTCTCATACTCTGATGCCCCGTTGCACTTTGGAGTGTATGCCCTCTCCCTCTCCCTCTCCCTCTTTCTCTCTCACCCTCTCTCCCCCCCTCCACATACACAGTATCACAAACTGATCTCACAAATACAGATATAAAAATCCAAAACAGTATGTTTGGATGAGAAACCCTGAGTTTAGCAGGAAACACAGTGACCAACAGAGGGTATTATGGAAGTGACAAGATGGTTCACTAATACGAAGCATATCATTATAACTCAGCTTTTTTTGCAGATCACATTTTTCTGTTATCTGCGTAACTGTCCAACTTGAATTCTCTCCCATCCAAGTATTAACCAGGCCTGCCCTTACTTAGCTTCAGAGATCAGAGGAGACCAGGTGTGTTCTCAGGGTAGTATGGTTGTAGATCAACTTGAATTTTCTGCTTAAGTCAGGCTTGCTGGTTTTCCCTTTTTAAAGGAAAGTAGTAAGTTTTGTATGTGTAATGTTTTTATTTTATAATACTCCATAGTATAGAAAACAATACTTTTCTGCTCAGTAAGCTGGTAAATACACAAGTGAACTTATTACATTTCATCACTCTATTTTAATTTTAATTTTTTACTAACCACCCAGTAATCTTAGGTAGCAAAGCATTGTGGACTGAGGATAGAACAGACATCTTTGTTAGTATAAAAACACAACAGGAACATGGTGGTACACATCTGTAATCTCAGCACTTGGGAGGCTGAGACAGGAGGATCACTGTGAGCTCAAGACCAACCTGAACTATGTACACAGTGAGATCCTATTTCAAAAACACACAAACAAAACAAAAACAAAAACAAAAACAAAACGGGAAGAAAAACAAGCACCACAACTAATTATAGAGACGTGTGGCTGGATCTTTTAAAGAAATTTGAAAATGACACAAATTAGGTATTTTAACAGATACTATCTACCTCTTATTTATTTATTTGTTTGTTTGTTTATTTTTCCCGGTACCAGGAATCGAACTCACGACCTGTGCTTGCCAGGCAGGCGCTGTGCCATTGAGCTAAATCCCTAGCCCCTTACCTCTTATTTTTATATATAGTATATTGAAGAGGTAACTGGAAATTAAAATATATGACTACCATTCCCACACAAAACTACACAGTGCTCTCTTCGGCAGCACATATACTAAAATTGGAATGATACAGGGAAGATTAGCACGGCCCCTGTGCAAGGGTGACCTGCAAATTTGTGAAGTGTTCCATATTTTTATAGGAAAGGAAAAAGGGAAATTATCATTATTTGCAGATGACCCGATACTCTACATAGAAGACCCCCAAAACTCCACCAAAAGGCTTATAGATTTAATAACCAAATTCAGCAGCACAGCTGGATACAAAGTCAGCACTCAAAAATCAACAGCATTCCTGTGCACAACAAACAGGCTGAGAGAGAAGTTAGGGAAACCACACCTTTCACAATAGCATCTAAAAGGATGAAATACTTAGGAATCAATCTAACAAAAGAAGTAAAAGATCTATATAGTGAAAATTACAGTGCTCTGAAAAAAGAGAGCAAAGAGGATATCAGATAACGGAAAGCTATTCCTTGCTCATGGATAGGAAGAACCAACACTGTGAAAATGGCCATACTTCCAAAATTGTTGTACAGATTCAGAGCAATCCCAATTAAAATACCATTAGTATATCTCACAGATCTAGAGAAAACAGTCCTAAAATTCATCTGGAACCAGAAGAGGCCTAGAATAGCAAAAGCAATCCTGGGAAACACAGGAAAGGCAGGAAGCATCACAATTTCTGACTTGAAATTATACTACAAAGCTACTGTGATAAAATCAGCATGGTGCTGGCAAAAAAACACAAAACAAAACAAACAGACCTGAAGATCAATGGAATAGATTAGAAGATGCAAACACAGCTATAAACACACTCAACTACCTTATCTTTGACAAAGGGGCCAAACATGTTCACTAGAAGAAAGATAGCCTCTTTAATAAACGGTGCTGGAAAAACTGGCTTTCCACATGCCGAAGACTAAAACTGGACCCATGTCTGTCACCATGCACTAAACTAAAGTCAAAATGGATCAAAATCTAAACATTAAAACAGAAACACTAAATCTATTGGAAGAGAAAGTAGGTAAAAATTTTGAAGATATAGGGGTAGGCAGAGAGTTCATGAAGAAAAACCAAACTGCATGGGGAATACTTTAAAGAATCAACAACTGGGATCTCATCTGAGTGAAATGTTTTTGCACATCAAAAGAAATCACCAACAGAGTAAAAAGGAAACCCACAAATTGGGAAAAATTTTAGCCAACTGCCCCCCCCCAAAGGACTTCCATCTAGACCATATAAAGAATTAAAAAAACCAGGCCACCAAAATTTAAAAACCCAATCCAAAAATGGGCATCTGAGATGAATACACACTTCTCAGATGAAGAAATACTAATGGTGAATAAATACATGAAAAAATGTTCAACATCATTAGTCATTTGAGAAATGCAAATTAAAACAACACTGACATTCCATCTCACCCCAGAAAGAATGGCTATCATCAAGAAATCAACCAACAACAAATGCTGATAGGGCTGTGGGGAAAAAGGAACCCTACTGCACTGTTGGCAGGAGTGTAGATTGGTGAAATCACCGTGGAAATCCGTTTGGAGATTCCTCACAAAACTAGGATTAGAAGTCCCACTTAACCCAGCTATTCCTCTTCCGGGTATTTTCCCAGAAGAATTAAAAACATCATATCACAGCGATATATGTGCACCCATGTTTATAGCAGCACAATTTGTTACAGCTAAATCTTGGAAACAACCCAAATGTCCACCAACTGAGGAATGGATAAAAAAGATGTGGTGTTTTTATACAGTGGAGTATTACTCAGCTATAAAAAAGATACACTCGAGGCTTTAATAGGTAAATGGATGCAACTAGAGACCATACTTATAAGTGAAATAAATCAGACGCACATGTGTAAACATCATATTGTCTCCCTGGTGTAGGAACCTGAAAGAGTAAGTAAAACTCAAAATGTACAATAGATGATATGAAAGGGAAAGAAACTGCTCAAAGGAAGGAACAACTGGGATGAAGGAAAGACAAAAAAGAAAGAAGGCAGGCAAATATATGAATAGCTGGAGTAACTCTATTGCTGGTGTCTGATGGTATATTGGAAGTGACAATAAATGCTTAAAATTTTTTATATTCTGACCAATTTTGCATGCTTGTGTCTGGTAATCTGAACAACTGATCTGAAGACAACAATATGCAACGGAACAATCACTGGTGAATTCCTACCATCTTGTCTAGTGAAACGCTGTATTATCTCTAATGTTTTATCTAATAATTATTTTTTTATGCTCTTCCATTCTTACATCTGGTAATCTAAGCAACGCAGTTGAAGATAACAATATGTAATATAACAACCACTGTTAATTCCTATCATTTTGTTTTGAAACCCTGTATCACTTTTAATGTTCTTGCTTTGTTTTGTTTATGTCTGTGATGTTGGTATGCTGCTATTGTTCTGTTTTTCTTTTACTACTGTCTTTAAAAAAAAAACTCTATACAACTTGATCCGTCAGTCAAATAGGATATTTTAAAATTTAGATATAATTTACATATATAAAGTCCACTTATTTCAGGTGTATAGGTGAGGTATAGCTAACATTTAATAAAACTCATGGATTTTTAAGTCTAGATGGGTGATTTCTGACACTCAAATCAAGATGTAGACCATTTCAACATTCTAGAGTGCTCCCTCTGGTTACTATTTTTTAAGTTTTTTAAGTCAGTTCTGTACCTACAAGTCAAATTGACTTGAAGACGCTTGAGAGCTGCAAAGATTAGATCAATACTTAGAAATCCAGTAGTCCACTGTCATAAGAATAAACTTAGAAAATAGCTAATCTTTAAGGTGACATACTAGCCAAACACTATAATGGTGATCTTGAGGAGACTATTTAAATGCTTATAAAAATAGAATATAGGTTTGTTCAAAATTGCTTGAAATGGGTGATCTGGAATTTAAACTATTTTGGTTACCTATATATTCTATGGTAGGATTCCCTTTAATAGGTTTAACTTCATTTAATTTCTCTTAATGGACAGGTAACCCTTGGTTTCCAAATTTCCAGTTTTCAACAATTAAAATATTATGTCGGCCTCAACATTATCCTACAGATTCAGTATTACTTTGTGGGACAAAAACTGTCACCAAGTCCATGTCTATAGTTACAAAATCATGTCTTTAGGGAGGGTATCACAAAAGATCAGGGAATTGGGGTCATGATCCACTGAGGTCTACTATAACTCTGTCATTTTGCTGTTGTCGTTTTGTTTCATATTCTTTATCTCCCTGTCTGCATCTCCATGTCTCTGCCTTTATGCATCCACATGCATGCTCTGCCAGTGAAAAGTGAGGACCCTAAGAATGCTAGCTGCAAAATCCAGAATCCCAAAAATTAGCATTAAGAAGCTATACCTTCTGGAATATGTATGGGTCACAGGAAAAGGCTGGTGTTTTATGACAAAAGATTCTAATAATGTAATAGGTCATGAGCTCTTGTTATTTTAAAAAGAGTTGATTTCAGATGATTACCAGTTCCTTTAAAGCCATCAAGGACTATCCAGGAAGACAATTTCTGCCTTTTCCACACCATTTGGAGTCTCTCTTCCGTTCCAGGTGTCTTTGTTCTGGACTTACTCCAGGGTTGTCTTAGTGGGAGAATCTCTTCTCTTCTCTGCCCACTTCTCTAAGGGACTTCAATATCTTGGGTTTTCCCTTCTGACCAAAGATGTGCTTGACTCAAAAAGGACTTTCATGGTATTGATTTCTTCAGGTATTTGCATAAATTCTGATCATACAAATGACTTTTTAGAATTTGTATTCTCTACTTTGACTTGACTGCCGAGTTGTAATATTTATGCTCTTTTGATCTCAATTAACAAATTGACTTGGCTGCTCCTCCATGGAGAACATTATGTTCATTCTGTTTTTTCACCCAGAAACTTGGAAGATGGTTACTCTGGCTTTTTGCAGGTCGCTCGGTGACTTTTTAAATTTCTCATGGTGTCTCTCTGTTCTCTGCTCATCTGTCTCTCTCAATTGCCCTCCCTTTCTTCCTACTCCCACCTCCCCCATGCTCTTTCTTTATTTATTGCCTCAACTAGGTATGGATCAGAAATCTTAATGCTGCTGCTTCCTCATGGAACTGACACATGGTTGGAACTACTGAAAGTTTATTATTTATTTAGGTACTGAGAATTGAATTCAGGACCCTGCCTTTGCCAGGCAGGCACTGTGCCTCTGAGCTACATCCCTGGCCTGAAAGTTTACTTCTTTACCAACAATCATTACCTGAAAGCAAAAACTGCCTGAGCCTTAAGTTACTATGTAAACTGACTGTCCTGAGGTGACCGTGCAGTGAGGGAGACCTGCTAATAATACAATACCACCTTGGAGGGCCCAAGACAGAAACTGCATGGCAGTAGGGCCTGGGTGAAGAAAAGCTGCTGCCTCATGGCGGCCAGGAAGCAGAGAGAAGGGAAGAAGGGGAGACATGCTCCAAGAGGCCACACCATAAGTGCCCACCTCTTCCGGACAGACCCCCGGGCTCCTAACAGCACAGTCAGCTACGGTGCCTCCATGATTTAACCACTCTTCAGAAGTCCCACCTATGAGCCCATGAGGCTTGGGGGCATCTAGATATAAACTGTAACAACCACAAACTAAAATACATAAAGAAAAGAGGTTTACTTTGATTCACAGCTCTGGTCCAATGTTGAGAGGCTGCATCTGGTGACAGCCTTATTAGCAGAGCCCTGAGATAACGTAGCATATCAACATGGCGAGAAGGGAACGTGTGTGTTTGTACGTGTGTCCTCTGGTCTCTCAGTTCTTATAAAGCTACCCTGTTGACGTTATCTAATCGTAATCATCTTCCAAAGGCCTCACTTCCAAATCCCATAGGCAGATGGTGTTCCAGCCTCTTAAATACTCACACTGGAGGTTAAACTTTAATGTGAGTTTTAGAGGAGGGCAAAGCAACTCACAGCATCGCATCAAGGGACCCTCAGTTGCTGAGTAGCAGCCTTAGAATCTTCCCTAACCCAGGGCACCGTGCCTTTTCCAAATTCTTAACCCCCAGAACCCATGAACATAAAATGGTGGTTGTTTTGCTCCACTCAATCTGGGGTGGTTTGTTACACAGCAGAAGTAGCTGGAATAAAAATGTAGAACAAGGAATAGGGGCTCCAGTCCTAACATAGCTCTGGCTTTGGGGAGCAGGTGGAATCACAATAGGTTTCCAGGAGGCAGTCTGCACAGACCAAAAGAAGGATAAGGAAGATATGATTTCAGGCGGGAGGAAAGGGGACCTTGTTAGGAAGGGGCAGAAAATTTGACAACACTGTTGCTGAAAGGAAGGTAGAGAATAGAAAAATGCACCTAACAAATGTGATGATGCAGATAAGGGGCTTCTAGACAGTAATGAAAGTGCCATCTGGCTTCTTGCTGTCTATGGAAAAAAACGTGAGAGGAAAGAGACGATCCTAATAAAGAACGGTTCGTCTTTCATGCAAAATTTAGAGGAAGTATAAAGAAGCTCACAATTGCTAGGCTTGAAAATAAAACTGTTTCTTATTCCCAGCTTCTCCAGATGGCAAATGATTCTCAAATTAAGAAATGGTTTCAGGGCAATGGATCAAATCCAGAGGAGGATTGTAAGATCCTTTGTTACATCCTCAGAAAGATCTAAAGCACTGCTTCGAAGAATCTTCCAGACAGATGAAAGACCCTCTGAAGCTCTTCAGGGCATGCCTTACGGGTTCTCTCCACTAACAACAGGGCTCCAGAGGGCCTTGGCCATAGTAATTCACAAGGAACCGAAAATACTGGACAGCATCTTTGCAGAGATTTGTGGTTTTTTTTTTTTTTTTTTTTTTTTTTGTCTAATACAGATTATAAATTGATATACAGTGAATCTCAAGATTTCAAAAGATTAACCAAAAATTTCAGACGGGACTCAAAGGGACAGAGACACTGCAAAATGCAAAGAGGCATCTGGATCCCCAAGCTTGGGAGCAGGAAGCTGGTGAAAAAGCCAGTGACTGTGATACGCCTTCTATCTTACTCTCCTGAACAGGGGAAGTTAATTGATCAGTTTAGATCACGGGTATCCAGATGAAAGAACTTTACTACTTGAGGAATGGTATCTGCACTGAATTAGATGATGAAATTCTGGTTCCTGATCTTGAACCTGACACTGAGGGGACAGTATTTTGGGGTATCTTGGGAGGAGGGGAAATGTATTTTAAACATCAGAGAAATGTAATGGTTGATTTTTTTTTTTGTACTGGGAATCAAACTCAGGACCTTACGCTTGCCAGGCACTTATGCCACTGAGCTATATCCTTGGCCAGAGAAATGTAAATGATTTTTAACTAGACAGTTAAATGTGGGAGGTTTAAAACCTGCTCACAAATTTCCCGACACTTTTCCTATTGAGGGGTGGGAGCCTGTGTTCCTTCCCTCTGAATTAAGGCTGATGATCATGCTTGCTGCTTTTAACCATAAAATGCAACAGAAGCGAGACTGTGACTTCCATAGTTAGATCACAAAAGGCAGGCGATACAGCTTTGGCCTCATTCAATGGGACCCTCATGCTTGGAGCCCTGCACCACCCATAAGAAACTCACTTACTCTGAGGCCTCCATGTTAGAGGAAGCCAAACACTTCCAAAAGGCCCCGTAAAGTGCTCCAGGTGCGTCACAGTTGCAGGCTTCACATCCTCCCATCCCTGGTGTCAGCCACTTGGGTGAGTGAGCCTCTCAGTGACTCTGGCTCCCAGCCCTGGAGTCACCCACACCTTCAAGTCTTCCTAGCTCAGGCCTAAGAGACCAGAGCAGAAACAAGCTGTCTGCTTTGCCCCTTCTTGACCTAAGAACCCAGGATCTTATTAAAATGCTTGTGGCCGTAAGTTTGGGGTAGTAGTATGCAGTAACAATGACCAAGATACAGAAAATTCCCTCTCCCTCCTCTTTCTTTTCTTTTTCTTTTGATGCTGGGGGTTGAATCTAAGGCCTTGTGCATGCTAAGTGCATACTCTACCACTATTTTATATCCCAGCTCTAATTGAGAAATTTTAATTTTGTAAATGTATCATGGAAAAGAGAGTGTATAGTTTAGAATAACTAAGGGTTAAATCCTTTATAAATGAGTATCATTTTTAATCATATTTTTGTTTTTATTTTAACATGTTGAACATTTTAAAACGTCTACATTTTGAAAATGTTTTCCAGCTTCACTAAATAGAGCAAAATTATTCTTTTGCTTTCTTGGATTCTGTGTTATTACAGCAAACATTAATTAGTGAGTGTTCTTTAAAACAGATATATCTGCAGGGCTGTAAGACATGTAAGATACCACAGTCCTGAGCCACATACTCCAAAAATCATATTGGTATGTGTAAACCACATGATACTTTAATAGTGATGTAAAACCTATTACACAAAATACAGGACTTGAGCAGTGTAAAAATTGCTTCAGAACAAGTATAATCAACTATTTATGCAAGTGCTTGTTATGAACCTTTTGTAAGCCTAGTACTACTGATCAATATTATTCCGGTCAATGAAAATAATTGTAGCCAACTGATTAAAGGGCTAAGTTTATATCATTGATTGACGAGGGCTTTCAACCCTTGATGTTTAACAGCTTGATGAAAGCCACTCTGTAAAACACTTCAATAAGTTTCCAACACCAATCCATCTCACTGCATTGAATAAATAACATCTCCACGTCCAACTTCAATTTCTTCCAAATTTTCCATACCCTGTCAAGGATCAAGGGCATCATCAGGAAGAAAATTTACAACCTAGACAATGTTCTTGTTGCAAATGAACTTTGTACTTTATGAAATTAAATACAAATTCCTCCAGAGAGAGGCACAGGAAGCTGGATCTGCCATAGCCTCTTCTATTAATTTAAATGCTTGAATTTTTTTTGCTTTGCTGCAAGTACTTTATTTGTAGTGAGGAAATTCGGTTTTTTCATATTTTGGCTAAACTCATCAAGTTTCTGGCCAGAAAGGTGGTTAGAGCCCACTAATTCATGGGTAATTGTTTTCTTTATGCTTACAATCTCCAATGGGCCTACCAGAGGCCTCTCTCCTAGAATATCTAGCAGTTTGAGTAACAAGGTCTTGCAACTTGGAATTCAGTACAACAGTTTTATGAAAAACTGAATTTTAATTCCAAGAAAACTGCTCTGCGGAAATAGCTCAAGAAAACACGTGAACCAGCTTTAAAGACCAAGCCACATAGTGCAACTGAACTAAATAAATTTTCATCTTTCGTATACGGCAACCGTCAACATGCCTTGCTGCGGCAGACGGGCCCCTTCTGATTACTGTTTCAGATTGACTGCTGTGGGTTTGGGAACCAGATAATCAGATTCATCACAAAGGTACGTGAAGCAAGACAAATGGCCCAAGAGGGCGCTCTTTTAGCAAAAGCATGCGAAGTTTATTGTTTAAACCCCGTTCCACCCATTCTGACTATTCACAAGGTGTAAACACCCTTCCGCTTGAATTCTAATTGTGACTCATTTGGGCCAGTGGCTCCCAATCATGGCTGTGCATTGGGATCATTGGGGAGACTCCGATTTATCTGGCCTGGGATTGGGCTGTGCATCTACAGTTGGTAAAACTCCTCAAGTGAGACTAATCACATGAAAGCACTGATTTAGGCAAAACTATTAAATAATTAGATCCTAGAGAGTGAAATTATTATTTTACAAAGATAATTGTTTTACTAATTGAATCCAGCTTTATATCTATTTTAAATATATTTTTCTCTCTCTTAAAATACCAACTTAATTAAGTTGCTTCCCTATTGGTCTCTTAATTGAATTTTTTACTTTACAAATTAATAACCCTCTCAATGCAAAAAAATTATTCACTTATCATCACTGATATTATCCTATATTTGGCAACAAAGTGAATCTCTGGACACTAGCTTTGCTCTGTTTTAGGTATGATGAGTGACTTTTTGTTGTATCCTGGTCATTTTGGGTATTACATTTTGAGATTACATTTTTTTTTATTTTAGCAGGCCTCAGTTAAAAATGGGTCAGTAGGGGAAGGGAGGCTCCGCGCTTTTACTGCTGGATGAGAGTGGAAGTCTAGGCCGCCCAGCTTGGCCTCCAGGGACCCCCGTCTGGTGGGAACCCTCACCATCTCCAGAAGGCTGTGGGAACTTGGCGCCTCACTCACTCTCCACTGGTTGGTTGGGGGAGGAGGTAGAACTCCCGGCTCCACGCTAGGATCCCTCAACCCTGCCAGCAGGGAAGGGTCTGGAGAGGGCACCCCTTAACTGTTGGGCAAGGTGGAGGCCCAGGCTTTTCACTAGGTCTTCACTGATGAGGTCTGGGGATCTCTGCAGTTTTTATTTTGGCCTTTTGATGCTTTTCTGAAGGATGTTTATTATCAAAAGGTTTCCGCTAAAGTTGGATGTGGTGGTGCACACCTGTTATCCCAGCTACTTGGGAGGCTGAAGCAGGAGGATCACAAATTCAAAGCCAGCCTGAGCAACTTTGTGAGACCGTGTCTCAAAATAAAAAATAAAAAGGTCTGTGGATGTAGCTCAATGGTAAGAGCACCAACTCTCAATCTCCAGTTCTGCAGAAACAGGAAAACAAACAAAAAAAGATGCTATTGCCTGGCCCTTTGGTGAGAGAGAATGAGCTTTTCTTTTCTCTTATTTTCTCTCCAGTGCCCAGTCCAGGATATATGAAACAAAGAAACAAAACCAAAACCAGAAAAGGTCCCCCACCCTCACCCGGGACCTCCCTGCCATGGTACTTCTTGAGTCCTGATGTGCATGGCGGGTCCACCTTTCCCCTTTCCATTTTCAGAATCTCCTTGGGTTTGTTTAATAATATAATGGTCAGGACTTTTTACCCATACTTAGTGAGACAGACAGGCAGAGATGCACCTATTTCATTTTGTTCACAACTGAGGTCCCGGCTTTATTCCAGATTACACATGTAAACAGATTAGAAAACAGACCTTTCTCCTTGGGGAGTTTATAGTGTGGCTGAGGAGCCAGGGAGCAACGTCCCAGGGGTAGAAGGCATGAGCCTTATATATGGGAAAGGGATACTGATTTCCTTGTATTCAAAATACTGGTAATTCTCAAGTGCACATGTCAAGCTCAGACTTCCTCTGGCGGCAGATAGGCACCTCTGTCTGTCTGGGGAAAACACACCCAGGGGTCTTCCGGAGGACCCTCTGGGAAGGGTCCTGCACAAAATGAAACTCACTGCCTTATGCTAACTACTCTTCCATTTTAAACAAGTACCACAGCAACACTGTGTCCCGGAAGAGGAAGCCCCCTTCCATCCCCCTAACTTGTGTGTTCTTGACAGGAGTAGGGAGGTTGGGGGGCAGCACGGGACCCTGAAAAGGCACAGGCTCTGGGGCCCCGCGTCTCTCTAACTTCATATTCATAGCTAAGCCCCAGCGAGGCACCATTCCCCAGTTTTTTCACCTTCAAATGGGGTTCTTTTTTTTTTTTTTTTCCGGTACCAGGAATCAAACTCACGACCTCGCACTTGCCAGGCAGGTGCTGTGCCGCTGAGCTAAATCCCCAGCCCCTTCAAATGGGGTTCTAATATTGCTACCTCCTACAAAGGACAGAAAGATTCCACTGCTATATATAGAAAAAATATTCAAGGAAATGTTAACTTGAATTAAGAACAACTCCAGTATCGCTTATGTCTTCTTTCTTTTTCTGGTGTCACTGTATCTGCTGAGATTATTCCAAGAGGGCCGCGATGGTACCAATTTGACCCCCACTCCCATTTCAGCTCACACTGTGTGAGGCTGACAGACTCGGCTTCCTCAAAAACAAGGCTCCTCAACACTTAAAATCTGTTACTCTGTGGGGCCAAATGCAGTGGATCATATAACCCTTTCAGGGTTTGAAAAAACAAAGTATTACTGGTGCCCAGTGCAGAAAAATGCCCAAGTTGTTGGCATATACTTAAGAACCTCTGAAACCTTCCTTGTCCCAAAAAGCCATTTCCGGGGCTGGGGATTTAGCTCAGCGGCACAGCGCCCGCCTGGCAAGCACGAGGTTGTGAGTTCGATTCCTGGTACTGGAAAAAAAAACCCCAAAAAACAAAAAACAAAAAAACGACAGAAAAACCCCAAAAGCCATTTCCACCCTTGATTCAAAGAGCTCTTGGCACCTTTCGTCTCTGCACTCTGCAGGGAGTCCAGCAAGGCCTTGCCCAGCCTGCTGTTCAAGCCGCTCAGTCTTTGCCACAGCAGCCGGAGCTCAGACAGTCTTCACCCTGGATGTTCTCTGGTCAGCTGTCTACGGGGCCTCTCCATTTTACATCTCGACACCTCAGATGAAACTCATTGAAGACTCAACTTATTTTACCCTGTCCTGTCCTACCTGTGCCTTGTTTTCTAGACATACTTCCTATCTCGGTGAGAACCCAATGCCACCATCTGCCTAGAAAGAAACTTGTGAGTTTATCTTCCTTTCTCTCCTCTGTGCCCAAGGTCTGTTGTATCTACCACTTGGCCAGCTCTTGACTTCACCCCATCTCCCCACTTTTCTGCTCTGCAGGCCAGACCCTTGTGATTTCTTAAGACGTTACATTAGCAGCCTTTCAACTGCTTTCCTTGTCTCCAGTCTTGACCCCTCTAACTCATCCATCAACACCCATTACTGAGCGCCTACGAGAGTCTCTATTCTAATGGGCATGGCGTGTCAGCCTGTAAACTGTGTAATGTGACAAGTGTGAGTTGGGAAAGGCACACGGAGGGCAGGATGGAGTTACGGTATCATTCTAGACAACTCCTTTGAGTTTATACTTGAGCAGAGGCCCAAATGAAGCAAGGCAGCCATGCAGCAGTCTGGGAAGAGAACACTGAAGCAGCATAAACAGTGAGTAAGGACACCAGCGAGAGCCCTGAAGGCTGACTTTGCCCTCCTCTGCTTGTTACAAGCGCAGGACTGCCCGTGTGCAAGGGGCCTAAAGGCAGCTTCCAATTACTGGGTATTTTACAAGAGCTATGCTAAGGACTTTGTAGGCATTATTTCAGACCTATTTATACGTACCGCACTTCAGGCTTTGACATCCCACTGAGGTGGATGCTACTGTTAAAATGGGACATGAATTCAACAGCAAGCCATATGCTTCCACAAATCGCAGTGCCTGTGCTCCCACACCCCCCTGCAATGTAATTTCTCTTCTTCCCTTTACCGTGTACAGTGTAGCGATCTTCATACTTAACACAGATATTTTACAACTCCACTAGCTTTGTGAAAGATTATAAGGTGGAGGGCAGGGGAGGAAAGGTAGACCCTAGAGGTGGCTTCTGGAGTAGCCAAATGAGTAGCTTAGAAAAATCAGGCAAGGATCCTGAACTGTTCTACTGTGCTGCCCTCAGTGGACGTCCCCCCATCCATGGCACATGCAAAGATGCCTCTGTTTAGGTATAATTCCAATAAAATGATATCCATCATTATTATTAACAGTAACATTAGTATTACTATTTGGTTTCACTGTGGCATTTCCATACATGCATGTGTTGAGCTTTGATCATGTCCTCTGCTCTCAGATCATCCCCTTCCCATGTCCTAATAGTCCCTCTTCCACTTTCAGGTCATCTTCATTTTGTTTTAGTTTCCACATGTGAGAGAAAACATGCAATCCTTGTATTTCTGTATTTAGTTTATTTCACTTAACATGGTATCTTCTGGTTCCCTCCATTTTCCTGCAGTGACAGGATTTCATTTATCTTTATGGATGAATAATACCTCACTGTGTATACAGACCATGTTTTCTTTTCTTTTTTTTTTTTGAGACAGGGTCTTGCTCTGCAGTTCAGGCTGGCCTTGAGCTCACTTTGTAGCCCAGGCTGGTCTTGAACTTGCAATGATCCTCCTCCCTCAGCCTCCTGATGCTGGGAGTACAGGTGTGCACCACCACACCCAGCCAGGTCATATTTTCTTTACCTATTTATCTGTTGAAAGGAATGGAGGCTGATTCCACATCTTAGCTATTGTGAATAATGCTATAATAAACATGGGTATGTAGGTTATCTGTATATGCCAATTTCCTTGCCTTTGGATATATACTTCAGTCTTATGAGGAACTTTCACATACTGTATTCAATAGTGGCTGTACTAATTTACATTCCCACCAAGAGTGAGCAAGGATTCCTTTATCTCTGAAACTAGCTAACATTTATTATCACCATGGTCATCATCATCATCATTTTGATAACAGCCATTCGAACTAGGATGAGATAGGGTCTCAGTGTAGTTTTGATATGCATTTCCCTAGTGGCTAAAAATACTGAGTATTTCCCCATATAGCTGTTGGCCATTTATATGTTCTTTTTCTGTGAAGTGGCTATTCAGGTCACTTGCCCATTTATTGATGAATTTTTTGGGTTGCTTTTGAGTTCTTCATGTTCTGGGTATTAATCCTCTGTCAGATGAACAGCTGGCAGGATTTCTCTCCCATTCTGTGGACTTTCTCCTCACTCTGCTGGCTGTTTCCTTTGTGGGGAAAGTCTTAATTTGACTCCCATCTGTCAGTCCTCACCTTTGTTTGCCGGCTACTGGAGTCCTGTCCAGCAACTCACTGCCTGTGCTACTATCTCGAAGCTTTTCACCTGTTTTCTTTGAGTAATTTCAAAGTTTTAGGTCTTATATTAAGGTCTTTGATCCATTTTGAATTGATTTCTGTATACAGTGAGGGACAGGTCTGATTTCACCCTCTACATGTGAATATATAGTTTCCCCAGCATCATTCGAAGAAAAACATTTTTTTGAGACATGGCAAAATGTTTTTGCCATGTAGTTCAGGCTGGCCTTGAACTCACTATGTAACTCAGGCTGGTTTTGAACTTTTGGCAATCCTCCCAAGTGCTGGATTATAGGCATGTGCCATCATGCCCAGCCTGATGCTATTTTTAAAATGTCTATTATTTAGAAAATCAGGCTCTCCTTGTAGAGCACTGGAATTTCATCATAACACTTCTGCATAAAGGAAGTCTGTTCTGGACTTTACTGGTCCATAAGAAATAAACTTGTTTATCTGATGTCTAGGAATTCAGGAGTGGTGTAGGTTTCTCCCACTGACTGAGACAAGGGTGGGAGTCAAGTGAGACAGTATGGGAAGAGGTCTGTTGTAAGGGGTGAAAAAGCACCATATATCAGATGATTCCTTCATTTTATAGTAATTAGGGAAAATATTTTTGTTGTTTTGTTTTTGAGATAGGGTCTCACTATGTAGTTTAGGCTGGCATTGCACTCATGATGTAGCCCAGGTTGGACCTGAACTCACAGTGATCCTCCTACCTCAGCCTCCTGAGAGCTGGGATTATGGCAGGCACCACCATGCCTGGTGTAGGAAAATTTTCTGCTAAGACTGTCCTCGCAGGCAAGATGGCACAGGTGTGTAATCCCAGCACTCGGGAGGTTGAGGCAGGTGGACTGCTGCAAGCTCTGTGCCAGCTTGGGCTACACAATCAGTTCAAGGCTAGACTGAACTACATAGCAAAACCAAAAAGGAAAAACTCTCCAGCTATTCCAATATGCAGCTAAGGGTGAAAACTCTATGAGTTAGAATCTACTAATATTTTTCATTCCCTTTTTAAAAGGGGAAGATAAAGGCATAAAATAAAATTCAAATCTTCTATGTGTCATGTGAACAATGAGAGCTGTCCATTTTTCTAGGCCTTTCTGAGGCTATCAAACCTTTTCTTACATGTTCTTTTCTGAAAAGATGGGATTGGAATTAACAGCAAAACTGCTGTGCAAATAGGTGGACAATCAATGTGGTAGCTCTCTTTAAAGGTGCTGCACCCCCATCCCCTTGAAATCAAGCAAAATGCTCCCCTCCCAGGAACAGATCATCCCTAGGATCCCTGATAAGTAGAACAGGTGGATATGGAAGCTCTGTCTCAATTATTTGATCTGTGACTCTGCTAGTTACCTGTCCTCAAAAGGTTAAGATAAATATTTTATTTTATTTTTGGTGTTTTGGGACAAGGACTTGCTATATAGTTTGGGCTGGTCTTGAACTCACTATGGAGCCCACGCTGGCCTTCAACTTGCTGTGATCCTCTTGCCTTGGCCTCCTGGGATTACAGGTATGTGCTATCTTGTCTAGCAAGATGAAGTATTTTAAAAGGCAATTACTAATATAAGAAATAAGTAAGAAAAATGCAATGAGATAGGGAGCAATGTAGGTGGCTCAGCCAGAGGATGCCTTGTGGCATTTCTGTGGCTAGCCTGGGCTATGAGGTGAGAAAAACCTGTATTGAAACCCCCTACTAGTGACAACTTCTCTGAGAATGAGTCTCCCTTTTATGAAAGGACATGTACCCCTGCACAAATTCTTATAATGGTTGAGACACAGTAGAATCAAATTACCTAATAAATGCCTGGTATTAGATGTGACAGATAATCATATCATTCTCTCTCTCCTTTTCGTAAAATAGAATTTTAGTTTTAAGTATTCTTCTCCATAAGAGGGGGACAACAGGTAGCAGGACTGGGTGCTAGACTTGGATGCAAAGACCAGCTCCATTCTGTGTGCTCTGTGGCCATGGGGGTTGCTTGGTTTTTCTGAGCGCTGGTTTCCTCTTGAGAGCGAGACAGCTGCAGTTTGCATTCTGGGCACGGTGCACTTCCCTGCTCTCAGATGGCCCCCCAGGCCTCGTGGGCAGAGACTGTGTGCTGCACTCTTGACCTGCCAGTCCCTGCCAGGTGAATGGCAGACTAGCTGCTCAAAATCTTTAATGCATACAAGAGAGCCCGGATAAGACAGCTGCATAAAAGAAACCTATTACTGCCTCATGTAGGGACACATCCATTTCTGCAGTGGTAGAAATCTGTTTATATATACACGTCTCTGTTTAGAGCTTTGCTTTAAAAGGATCTTGCTTCTGGCAATCTGATCTCTGGAATAAATAAGGTGGTGTTGTACTTATTTTGCCTTTTTGCAGTTCAGGACCTCACACATGCTAGGCAAATGCTCTACCACTGAGCTACATCTTTGTATCGTACTCTGGAGCAAGGTCTTGCTAAGTGGCTCAGGAGGGCCTCAAACTTGCTATTCTTCTGTCTTAGCTTCCCCAGTGGAAGAGGTTACAGATATGCATCACTACACCCAGCCTGTACTTATTTTTTTATATTCTAGTTCTTTAAAAGGCTTTGTGTTTAACAAGATAGCTTTTTAAAGGAGTCATAAATTGGCCCTAATGATTGCTGCTTTTCAGCATTGACATATCTTTTAAATTTGAAATCGACAATAAAACCGAAAAAGAAAAATATAACTAAAAAAGAAATTGAATTTAGTATTGCTAAAAACAGACTGTACTTTGTGCCCCAAAGCACCTACTCCTGACACTATAAATTGGTTTGCTTAGTACTATTCAGCATCAGCACTAGTCTCTAACATGTACAACAGAAGGCATTTACTCCTGCACATGTGTCAGGGAAACATCCAATACAGAAGGTCTGAAATTTTGACCTTTTTCTCTCTTATTAATTAAAAAAATATGAGAGAGAAAATATTTTAGGTGTTACATTTTTAAGAAGTATTTGGAAACCCCTGGGCTCACTCCATTTCAATGATAAAATCGAAAAAAAAAAAAAAAAAAAAACAATTACAAGGAGAGTAGAAAGACTGTTTCTCGCCCAAACCATCAGAATAAAAAACAATTCTTGAAAAATTAAATTTTAACATCTGTCTTTCTAAACTTCTTTCAAATATAGGCACCCCACCCACCCAAGACAGGGATTTCCAAATTATCTAATTTTGCTAAGCAACTCTCTCTGTTGTAACAGGCAGAAATACAAACGTTTGCACAAGATGTTCAAAACAGTACAGCTCCCAGGATCTGTTGAGAATTAATTAGGAGAGTAAATTTATTACCTAAATAAATAAATAAACCTGAGTGCCACTCAGGGTCTGACATTACAGGATTATATACTCTCCATTAAAGAGGACTAATAAATACAGTTTAAAGGCTGAGAGAGGGGAGAAGGCTAGCATATACAGCTCAGGCGGTGCCAGACATTAGCTGACTGCCTCTGTTGAGGTTACCATGGAAACACCTTCCCTTGGGACACTGCCAGGAGGGGAGGGTACTTTAGAAATGGTGGGGAGCAGAGCAGGCGGGTGGATGGATTTCAAAAGGGCTCACTCTGTACACATCACTAGAACAATACATCTTCCAAACAGAACGATACCCTTCTAGCAAGTCACGTCCAATAGAGTAATAAAGCATGAAGCCTGGCATAATTACAATCCATTTTACCTCTGCAAATCCGGCACATCAGTTCAGATAATTGTCTCTTTTCTCTCTCCTGTTTGCTTCGTGTTTTGCACAGAAGGAAAGGAGGGATATGTGTGATTAATTGGCTACTTCCTAAGCCATCAAGCCTATACCGAAGAAAGAGACTACATCAAAACATTAATGGGCAGATTCAAACATTCTCCAAACCAATCCATCAGGCAAGACTAACACACTCACTGATAAAGGAAAGACAGGAATTCCAGCGGAGGTCAGGTTAAATGTTTCAGTTTACTAGGTCTCACTCGAAAGCAGCGAGCAGATTCTATGTTTACGCAAATTAAACTCAGTCTTGGCAACCATTCTATGAATGCTGGACTGGGGACAACAATGGCCGCATGAACTGGAACGGCCGAGGTGAATTTATTTAAGCAACACACTGCAGCCACAGGGAACAACCTTTTCCACCAGCTTACACTGATCTCTAGGATGATTCTCGGAGTCAAAGAGGCTGTGATCACAGTTTTGGACACAGCACTACAAATTACATCGGTAACATCTTGCCTTTGTTCTCTATATAAACCACAAGTCTGCTTTGGTTTACAAAACATTCAGCTTTACATAACATTCAAATTCTGAGCCCACTGGCCCCTGTACAAATTTTAACCTTTCTCAACAACTGTATTGGAACTAATGCTTTAGTTCCATATTACCGTTTACAAATCTAGCGTAGAGAATGACTCAACGGGGAAGACGCTAATGTGACCATAACACAGATTCCAGTTGGCTGAAACTGTAACCTAAGTATGCAGTATTTGTACATAGAGAGCCACTTGGCTACTAAAGCGGTCAGCTGTAACTTGAATGTTTCATTTTCAGATTGCTGTTTACACTTACTTGATCGTGTTACTTGTAAGGACAGTGTTTACCAAAAACATTCTCAAAAACCTATCATGATGTCCTATTTTTATCTTTCTTTTGAAGAGCAACTGGAATCATAGTTAAATGACAAACTGGATAATTCTTGCTAGTAGGTGGGGAGAAAAGATACCAAATTTATCTTTTAAATCTATTTGCTGTGATTTATGTAAAGATCAGTCTTTATCTCCTAAACACAAACTAACAGAAAATGGAGAGATGCTTCTTGGAATTAAATATTAAGAGCTGGTCGATTCTGAGTTATGTATTTTTAGATAACAGAAAATGAATTGTACAACTACATACCTACTAGAATGGCCAAAATAGAAAGAAACTGACAATATTAAGTACTGATGAGAATGTTAAAAACTCTCATTCTGGTGGGAATGTGGAATGGTACAGGTACTTTGGAAAACAGCTGACAGTTCTTACAAAGCTAAACACAAGATATTGCAATTGTACTCCTAGGTGGGCCCCATGGCTCAGCTGGTCAAAGTGCCTGTCTTGTAAGCAATTGTACTCCAAAGAATTTATGCAATGGATTTGAAGATTTATGTCCATACAAAATAACTGCATACAAATATTTTTAGTAGCTTTATTCATAATTGCTCCCAACTGGAAGCAATCAAGATTCCTTCAACAGTGAGTGGATAAACTATGGAACCTCTGTACACTGGAATAGTACCTACTGATTTTTAAAAATTTTTTATTTTTTTTTGGTACCAGGAATTGAACTCATGACCTTGAGCTTGCTGGGCAGGCACTGTGCCTCTGAGCTAAATCCACAGCTATCATCCACTGATTTAAGAAGAAATCATAGTTATCAAATCTAAGAGAGACATGGGGGAATCTGAAATGCGTGTTCTAAATGAAAGAAGTAACCTGAAAAGGCTACAAATCATACGATGCTGATTATATGACATTCTAGAAAAAGCATAGTTGTGGAGACAACAGAATGATCAGTGGTTCTCAGAAGCTGAGGACAAAGTGGATTTCCAGCCAAGACTGAGTAAGAGAGACAAAGAAGGTCACTAGATCCTTGTGAAGGAAACAAGCCAGAAGGAGCTGATAACAATCATAAATATATGTGCACCAAATACCAGTGCACCTAACTATACAAAACAAATATTAACAGACATGAAAAATCACTTAAGTACTAATAGAATTGTAATGGCAGACCTCAATATCCCACTGTCACACACAGATAAACTAGACCAAAAAAAGCAACAAAGAAATATCAATAAATGTAATATACCATATTAAGAGAACTGAGGACAAAAATCGTATGATCACCTCAATAGATGCAAAAAAAAGCATTTGACAAAGTCCAACACCCATTTCAAGGTAAAAATCTTACAAAAAATTGGAATAGATGGTCTTTATCTATATCTGATAAAAGCCATCTATGACAAACCAATAGCCAACATCATCCTAAATGAATAAAAAAATTGAAAGCTTTCACTCTAAAATCAGGAATAAGACAAGTATGTCCACTGTCGCCACTTGTATTCCATACATTTCTAGAAATATTAGCAATTAGACAAGAGAAAGAAATAAGGATAGGAAAGGAAGAAGTTAAATTATCATTATTTGTGGATGACATGACAGTCTACATAGAAGACCCCAAAAACTCCACCAAAAGACTTTTAGATTTAATAACCAAACTCAGTAGTGTAGCTGGATACAAAGTGACCATTCAGAAATCAGTGGCATTCCTGTACACAAATAGTAAACCTACTGAGAGAGAAACTGGGGAAACAACATCTTTTACAATAGCATCCAAAAAAATGAATTACCTGGGAATTAATCTAATGAAGGGAGTAAGACTGTTACACCGAAAACTACAGTACTCTGAAAAGGAGACTGAAGAGGATATCAAAAATGGAAAGACATTCCTTGTTTTGGGTAGAAGAAACAGTATGTGAAAATGCCCACACTTCCAAAACTGTTATACAGATTTAATGTAATCCTGATCAAAATACCAATAGCATATCTCACAGAATCAGAGAAAACAATCCTAAAATTTATTTGGAACCAGAAGAGACCTAGAATATCAAAGGCAATTCTGGGCAACAAAGGCAAGACAGGAGGCATCGCAATTCCTGACTTGAAATTATACTACAAAGCTACTATAATAAAAACAGCATGGTACTGGCAAGGAAACAGACTCAAGGATCAGTGGAACAGATTAGAAGATGCAGAAACAACTCCAAAGATACTCAGCCACCTTATCTTTGACAAAGGAGCCAAACACCTTCACTGGAAGAAAAACAGCCTCTTTAATAAATAGTGCTGGAAAATCTGCCTTGCCAAATGCTAAAGATTAAAACTAGATTCATATCTTTCAATATGCACTAAACTAAAATAGAAGGGGCTGGGGATTTAGGTCAGTGGCACAGTGCCTGCCTGGCAAGAGCGAGGTTGTGAGTTTGATTCCCGGTACTGGAAAAAAACCAAAAAATCCCCCCAAAAAACAAAAAAACCAAACCACTAAAATAGAAATGGATGCACCAACAGCAGTTGCCCACCCACGGATGTGGGTGAATCATTCAAACTTTGAACAACCCCTGGGAATGCATGCCATACAACGGGCCACTCTTGCTCCTGCCATTG
>NW_004955481.1:7536644-7538435 GCF_000276665.1 Chinchilla lanigera
GGTACCGGAGAAAAAAAAAAAAAAAAAAAGAAATGGCAAATAAATATATGAAAAAATGTGTAACAGACAGGAAATGAGAAGAGTTTAGTGAGAAAGGGAACAGAGAAAGGAAAGAAAGGACAAGAAAGAAAAGGAATATTAAGAAAAAAATGGAAACAAATCTTTGGTAAATAAGCAGAGGAAGAAGGGTTGAAGCGAGAGGAAAAAAAAGAAGCAAGATGTGTTATATACAGGTACAAATTCTCTATGATGAATGTTATCATTATGTACATCTAAAATGTACCAATAAAGGGCTGGGGATGTAGCTCAGCAGCATAGCACCTGCCTAACAAGTGCCAGGTCTTGAGTTTGATTCCTGGTACAAAAAAAAGGTACCAATAAAAAAGACTGAATCAAAGAAAAAAAGGATAAGCAGGAAGAGGCCATGATGAGCCATATGATAATGAAGCAGAGTTGGAGAAATCAACATGAACTCACGTTTACATACAGATAGTCACATCTAACATATTTATACATTTGCCTAGGTACACAGGTAAATTTACACGTATATTTTTCCGTGCCATTCCAGCTGAGAGGACCTAAAAGAAAAGAAACCCTAGAAGCAACAGGAATAGTGCTCAGATCTGGGTTTCAAAGACCATTTCCCATCAAAAGGAACCTGGGCTTCTAGAAGAAATGGCTGATTTTAGAATCCAGGCAGGAAACACGAATCTGGGGCATCTTGTAACATCAGAGTGACAGAGGTACTCAACACACAAAGAGGATGTGAGGGCGATCTGGCTGTGACATCTGTCACCCGATTGATCGCCACGGTTGATTCAGGTGATCTGGCTGGCTTGGCGGGTGGCCCCTTCTTCCCTCAAATCTCCACATGCATCCCTCCTGAAGCTGTGTGCTGGGTGGAAGAGGACAACCACCCCAGATAGATAGAGGAGGACCGTTCCTCGGGCAAGGGTGTACGAGTAGCCGCACTCCCCTGCTAGAACCTCCAAACAAGCTCTCAAGACACAAAGAAAAACAACCACATATAGAGACATGATTAAAAAGCATAGGATTCAATTCAAAGACTCCCAGTGCCCAAAACTGAAACAATTTGAACAATAAAATAAGGCAATATTAGATTATAACTCAAAGTTTAAAATCAGCCAGGTGCACAGCTATAATTCTAGCTACCTGAGAGGCTGAAACAGGATTCCAAGTTTGAGGCCAGTCTGGATAACTTAGCAAGACCCTGTCTCAAAGTAAAATTTTAAAAAGGGCTGGGACTAGGAGAGGTGGGTACTGGGGGCTCTGGCTTCAACATATAGATTTGGGGGAGCACAGCGATAAATTATATCTCAACAAAGCTATTTTAAAAGTCAATATAATGGGAAAAAAAAGGGAGTATATGTATATGAAGGTACAGTTCTGTACTAAAAGAGACTACTCCAAATATAAACTTCAGATGTTATGTCACAGAATAATTCTACTCTTAGATAACTAAATGTGAACCTTGAAACAAACGATTTTTTTTAAAAAATGAGTTTAAATGGCAAACTTTGAACAACTGTTGAAATTTGAACATGTATTGGACATTAGCTGATACTGAAATGTTAATTTTCTAAGATATAAAAAAATGTTATTGTGGCTGGGTATAGTGGTGCCAAGCCTATAATGTGAACACTCTGGGAATCTGATGCAGGACGGTTGCAAGTTTGAGTCAGGCCTGGGTGACTTAGCAAAACTCCATCTCAAAATAAAACCTAAAAAAGGGCTGGGGAGGACGGAGGACTTCCGGCGCACAGGGAGCCT
>NW_004955481.1:7540224-7583020 GCF_000276665.1 Chinchilla lanigera
AAATGATAACCATTGATAATTTCCTACCATTTTGTCTGTAATTTGCTAAGTTCCCCCTATTATTATGTTATCCTTCTTTTATTCTTTAAAATTAAAAAAAAAAAAAAAAAAGGGCTGGGGAATGTCAATCAGTGCAAAGGCCCTGTCATCAATCCCAAGCACCATTAAAAACCAACCCACCAAAATGAAATTGAGGCAGGAGATTAGGGCATGGCAAAGTGGGCAAGTGGGTGTGACCTGTTAATCACAGAGACGCAGGACAAGCACAGAAGCCCCACACCTGGTACCAATCAGAGAGTGCTCTCTTCAATTCTTCTGGAACAAGATCAAGTAGGTTTCTGATAGTCTGGCCTAGATCCGACATCAGAATAAAAGGCGGTGGCCATTGATTCCACAGCTATTGTCTTTTTGCTTTTTCACGGCCCGCTCTGTGTGCAGAGCACTTCTTTTCAGAGCACTTCTTCTCCTTTCTTTTCTTACCTTTAATAAATGTAAACTGCCCCCCTTTGTCTCCCGTCCAATCTTTGTTTGGGACAAGAGGCTAGAAAGGATCCCTGGGAAAGACACAGCACCTCAGTACCCCGCTAACAGTACTGTGGTGATGAAGGAGACTGTTCTTATTCTTGGGAGCTACACACACGAATATTTCAGAGGTGAAGTATTATGAGAGAAATAAAATAA
This sequence comes from Chinchilla lanigera, assembly GCF_000276665.1. Classification (NCBI taxonomy): domain Eukaryota; kingdom Metazoa; phylum Chordata; class Mammalia; order Rodentia; family Chinchillidae; genus Chinchilla; species Chinchilla lanigera. The sequence continues at coordinate 7,540,906 of NW_004955481.1, forward strand.
ACATGGTAAAAAATAAACACATTGAATCAAGGTGGGTACATGGTGGATTATGCCATTGTTTCAACTTCTCCATAAGTTTGAAAATTTTCATAATTCAGAGGATTAGAGTTAGCAGTAAATTCTGAGGGAATGGAATGATTTCAAGTTAGGAAAACACTCATATCAAAGATTTCCTTTCTATTCTTTTTTCTTGCTAATTGAACAGGAAAAATGCATTCTAAAGCCTGCAACCAGTCATAGCTCGATAAGTGAAAAACGGTTAGCTACTCCTCAGAGCTAGAAAAAGAACAACCTAAAAGAATAACCTCTGCAACACAAACTCCAGAATAAGCCTAACACTCATTTTATAATTTTAAAGTTTGGCATGGAGGAGGCCAAGAAGTCTGGTGATAGCTCATTTCAAATAACATGTGACAAAGACCTCTTTTAATAAGAGCACACTGGGGCCTTGGGGTGAATATGGCCTACAGATATGTTTTGTTTTGGTTTGCATGGTATTTTAAAGTCAGTTCTTAGCATTTAACAGCCAGGAGACTTTGTGTAAAATACAACCTTTTGCTTTGTCCAGGCAATCCACAGCTTGGTGCGCTAGACTCAGGCACAGCCACCACTGGCTGGAGTAGAGAGGTGGCTACTGCCTAACGGGATATGTGTTTAATTTATTTCTGTACCTGACTCCTAAAGCTATTTGGCTTGTGACAAAGAAGTGCTTACTTAGCATGTGTGAATGAGTGAGCCCCTGGGTTTAATGAGAGCAACAGGGGAAGGAGGGGGGGGAGGGGAAAGAGGGAGGGGGAGGGGAGGGGGAGAGGCTGAGATTCCCTTTAGCACCATCCCTTGCTCTTTTTCTCTTCATATGGGGTGGTGAGTGAGGACGTGTGAAGGTTAGAGGGGGTAAATTAGAAAGGAGGGTATCTGGAAATTTTTAACAGTTCATAAAATCCAGCTGAAACAGTAATTAGCACAAGGATAGCCACAGTAAAGCAACCAGAAAGAGGCATAAGGACACTCCATTTACGGCAAGCGGCGCTGGTGAGCTGTGGGGAAAAGATTGTCTGTCCCACATGGAACATGGACACACAACACATACACTAACACACACACAACCCTAAATTAGCACCCATGTGGTAATTTAAAAATGCACTACCAAACCACTCACAGCACACAGAGGACGCACAACGGAGCTGTCAGAGTAATTAGCACTGAGCAATAAGGTTAGTATAACATGTAACGTGCAGCTCAGGTCCAGCTACTCCTCAGAGCTAGAAAAAGAACAACCTAAAAGAATAAAGAAAAAAATAAAAACAGGTGAAAGAAAAGACAACAAAATCGATAAAGTAACAGATTGCTAGCAACAATGATCTTAGAAGAAATGAAAAGGAAAAAAAACCAAAATCCCACATATCAATATTAGGAACACAGAGAGGGATGTAACGTTAGTACAACCAGGAGCAGACTGGCTTCCCCTAAATCAAACGCCTACCCTGCTGTAGCTAGTGCCTTTCTTTCCCTTGATTTTTTTTTTTTTTTTTTAATCTTTTTGAGACAGGGTCTCACTATGGAGTTCAGACTGGTGTTGAGCTCACTTTGTAGCCCAGGCTGGTCTTGAACTTTCAACAATCCTCCTGCCTCAGCCTCCCGAATGCTGGGATTACAGGCGTGTGCCACCACATCCGGCTTCTTTCCCTTGAGAAACAGCCCAGGGCTGCCTCCCTCAACAGAGGACACGGGGTGTAGTTTTCTTTAGACAAGCTATGGAACCACATTACTATAATGTCTCGTGTACTATGCTTATGGCTTCAGATACTGTTGTCTTCTAGTATGTGGAGACCTCCTCTAGGCTTGAATGACCACTGACCTTGTGGACTTAACCTTCCTCTTTGACCGACATTCCTCTTCATCAACAGCTTCCTGTCTCCTTTTTCCTCTCCTCTTCCTGCCCTTTTAATTGAGGTGTGACATGTACACACTGGAGCACACAGATCTCAAGTAAACAGCTTGATGAATGTTTATACAGATCACGCTTTGAACAACTCCAGCCCTGGGGAAGCTTCTTCCTCTCTGCTCAAGGAAACAGCGCTGTTCTTCTGCCTAAAATACTATTCTATTAAGTAAACATAGAGGTTCATTCCTTAACTCTTTCAAGCTTTTGCTTCAATGTCAACTTCTCAGGGAGATCTGGCCACCGTATTTAAAATTATAGTAACCCTCACCTTCTCCATGTTTTTCCTTGATTTTACTTTTCTCCTCAGACCTTCTATGCACTATATGTTATACCTGCTATGGACTACGTGCTATACCTGTACATACATACACATATACATGCACATATACATGTGTTTGCTTTTCCCCACTTGAATATAAATTCCATGAGGACAGAACTGTGACTGTTTTGATACTTTGGTGTTCTGAACACCTATATGGCTGGCATATAATGAATCTCAGTAATTATTTGAATTAAATGGTTTGGGTATTGAGTGTGTGGTCAGACAACGGTGTACAGCTGCCTAAAATACCAAATGAAGGCGATTCTCTGAAAGTTATCATGTAATACTCCTCCCCACCTTCTGTCGAAGTCTCTTAAATCTCTTCATTGTAACTCAAGATCTAGCAGAGAGAAATGAACACCAGGAATAACTGTCAGAGGGCGTGCAGTTGCTGGCAGCATCTCAGGGAGGAGCAGGGCCCTCTCCCTCAGCGGGGAAGGCCGGAAGCCCACTGCCTGTGGGCTTGAAGCAGTTACTTACGCTCCTGCTGGTGACCTGTGGGGGGAACAGCTGATGTGTCCGTCAGAGCTGAGCAGCTGAGGCACTTAGCTGCTGCTGATTTATACAAGTTCACTGAGTTAGGAGACACAGTATAGGGGGATTGGGTGGGTATTTTTACGGTGCATTAGTAAAGCAACAAACATTAATCCTATATTGCCTGGCTGGAGCCAGTCAAGGAAATAGAGAGAACCATCCATGCTGGGGTTCATGAACAAAATTTTAGGACCTGCTTGACAAAGACTGGTATCCTGGCAACAGAACGCCTGACGAAGCTAACCTATGGGAAGTACGTCTCTCGGAGATCCTTCCCACAGGGAAAACCTAATGGCACGCTTTCATATTCAGTATAACCTGCCACCAAGGTCCCAATGTGCCATGGCCACGGAACAACAGTAAAAAACAGTAATACCAGGTGCAGGGGTACACATGCCTATAATCCCAGCTACTTGGGAGGCTGAGGCAGGAGGACTGCAAATTCAAGCCCAGTCTGGGCAACTTATTTTGAGACCCTGTCTTAAAATCAAAAAGGGCTGGGGACATAGCTCAGTGGTAGAGCACTTGCTCGGCATGCCCAAGGTCCTGGGTTTAAGCCCCGACATTGGAAAACAAAACAAAACAGAAAATGGAAGAGATCAATTGTGCCCAAAATGAATTACAGAAATTATCCATGTCATACCAGGAAAAAATCAGAAAAGGCCATGCACAGATTTTCCAGTGTCTGACAGGGAACAGAGTACAGAGACCATGCAGAATCGGTTGCTATGGAGAGCCTCATCTGAGAATGCTACACAATACGTTACTGCAGGACAAAACGTGAATAACTTGCTGGGGTGGATGATTCTGACTGGGGCCTAGAGCTGACCCACAGTGTCTGGCAGAAAGAGGTGACTGTCAAGAAGACACAAAGAGAAGGAGAGACTGAAAGAGAGGCAGAAGCATAGCTGTCCAGCACTCACGTTGCTGAGGGGCTGCAGGATCACACAGCCCCGAAGATCAGTCTCAGATGGCCGTGCTTATTGGGTTTCCCTGAGATTCCTCTCCCTTACTGCCACACACATTCTTATTATAAACAAAACACTACTGAGGATAATATGTTCAGTCGTTCCATGGAGCCACAAGAGCCTAGCGAAAGCAGGAGAGGAGCTACACAGAAGGGGAGAGAGAAGAGGGCTGGAGATCCCTTAGCTGTATTTTTTTTTTAATTGACAACTCTTATTTCTGAAAGCCTTCCAATCTGGCTCTAAACATGGTGTTCCCATGGCTCTTTTCTTTCCTAGAATAACTCATAACCTTATGGATTTGAAGGGAAATTAGAGCTCACTTAGCACACTAAAAGAGATGTGAGAAAATAGAGAACCATAAAGAGATTTGCTTTTTATTCCATTTCCTTCAGAGATTCCTGTCCCCATCATTTAACTGTGGATGTTCTTGAATAATCCTCCCTTATTTTCCCTCTAGACTCAGAATTTCCGCCTCCAGCTGTATATTGATCCATTCTGAAATTTTAATCCTCAGTGCTGAATTCTTTCCCAGTCTGTAGTATTAGACTTGTGACTATTCATGGAATGTATTTTTGTAAGTTATGCAGAAGTCAACACAGTTAAATTTGTTATTTTTTAAAACAAAGGTTCCTTTTCTTATTTTTTTTTAAATTTCAAAATGTTTAAACCATATAGAAGAGCATAAGGAGCAATACAACAAATATCCACATTCCTATCCTCAAGACTTACTATTTTGCCATATTTGCTTCAGACTTGGGTTGTTTTTTTTTTTGGTTTTTCTCTGGCACGGGGAACCGAACTCAAGACCTTGCGCTTGCCAGACAGGCGCTTTGCCGCTGAGCTAAATCCCCAGCCCTGCTTCAGACTTAATATAGTGGGAGTCCCCTTCCCATCCAATCCGGCCTGTCCTGGAAGGTAGATTCTTCTGAAGTTAGCTCTTCCCAGAAGCAGACCCTGTGGCCAAGGCTGACGAGTGTGCACAACCGATCTGGATGTGCATGGGCACTGCAAGGGACAGCAGAGGCAGCCAGGCCAGGGCACCTGCAGCTGGCTCCCTCCTGCGGGGAAACGCAGGGCAAGTACCTTGGCCACTGAGTGGTGAAGCTGGATATTTATACCCCACACTCATGACTCACTCACGGCTAGGCACTTTCAACATTCTGCGAGTGAGGGCAGGGTAGGGAGGGTCTGGCTGAAAGGACATTTTTTGGTGGTGGTGGTACTGGGGATTGAACCCCGGAAGTTTGCTCTTAGCTACATGCCAAGCCCTTGTTTGTTTTTTGAAACAGGATCTTGCTGGTCTCTGTGCTGCGCGGCAGGTCTCCAACTTGCAAGCCTCCTGCCTTAGCCTCTCAGAGCGTTGGGATTACAGATACGCACCACCATGCCTGGCTGATGGCAGCATTTTAACAAAAATGCTGGCTGCTGGAAATTAGGCTGGTGCGTAAAAATAGTGCCACATTACAAAGGACAAGAGTGAAACACAGAGCATCTTTAACTGTGCATTTCCATCTGTGTGGTGTTTGCATTTATTATGGCAGTTAGATACTGTTAATTTTTGTGATATTATTAATATCATTAGTGATGATGGTTGAAAACACCAGAGTAAGTATAAACCAGTCAAAATGAAAAAGGAAGACTGGGAAAATTACCTCAAAGCGTTGTTTATTTAACTAGCTGCGCCTGATGGAGCTCCCTTAATTGAAAGAAAACATATGACACACACCACAACTTACTTTTGTTTGGCTCCATACCTCATTAGATTCTGACAAAATCTGATTTTCTCCCTCATTTCTTTCATCTCCTACTGTAAGACTGCAGGGTTATTAGGCTTAAACTGTGACTGATACATAAAATTATCAAGTCTTTTTTCATAGGAAGACTATGTACACTCTAAAGTTTCTTGCAATATCATTTTATTTGTAGCAGCAACCCACTGTCCTTTCTATAAAAGCAGAAAGGTGCATATATGTGGAGGGCTGGGGATGGGGAAATGGTGTAGCTAGGACAAACCCCAGCTCCATAATCTGGGCAATCTAAACCATTCTGCACAGCCAGGTATAGTTTGCTGTCTCTGTTCCTTACAGCAAAAAGGACCTCTGATGCCGCAGACTGCAACTACAAAACAGTGTCTCCTATTCCTTTTTAGAGCAACCATGTGGATTTACAGTAATCTCTAAATACTGTTCCTTACAGATCCCAGTATCAGACAGACTTCTCCCTTTAAGGACTAATAGAGAAAATCACACGATACATGAAAAGATCTAGCAGGATCTTTCTAGAGAATCAGAATAGCAGTCACTTATAAAGCAGCCATGGTTAAACAGAAAAAAAATTCATATTGAGATTCAAGGAGATAGCATATTTCACATTTCAAATAAAAGATTATTACAGAATTAGAAAACCTTAAGGATATAGTGAACAGAGGAGGTTTAGATTGCACATCACACCACTGATAAATATGAGTAAAATATGGCTGTGAAAAGAACTTCTGGAAGTCATATACATTTTAAATTTAAAGGTCAGTAATGTTTTCACAAAAAATTCTGTACTGGTTTTCTTTTGTTTTTTTTTTTTTGGTTTTTCTCCGGTACCGGGAACCGAACTCACGACCTTGCGCTTGCCAGGCAGGCGCTTTGCCGCTGAGCTAAATCCCCAGCCCCTGTACTGGTTTTCTATTAGATTTCATTTCCATAAAAAACCAAATCTTATAAAAATAAATAAGAGAACATATTATATGCTAGCACATTTAAACAGCAAATATTATTAGGAATGAAGATCACATAGGATCTGTATTTTTTATTAAAAATGTTTTCATTAATCTATTAGAAACTCTGGATCCTTGTGCTGAGAAACTGTACATCTGCACGAAATATGACATTGGTGTAGAATAGGAGTGAATGGGTTCTTGAAAGACCCGAAGATTCTTGTGGTCAGTCTCTTGGCCCACTACTGGTCCATGAGCACCACGTTAAGAATCTTCTGGGGGGAGAGAAGCATAGAGAGTACTTACATTGTACAGGGGGATAGTCTTCATCACTTTGTACTGTTTAGTGGGATCCATTTTGTACAGGTGACGGTCAGTGACAAAAATTGCTCTGTCTTCCACCTTACTAAATCGATTCACCTGTAAGAAAACAAACCAATGAAGTATAGCATCTCATCAAGAATGGAATCAAATTATCACCTGGAAACATCTGGAGGGTGAAGGTGGCTGATTCTGGAGACAAACTCTTTAATACACAGGTACCATACATGGCCATTCTCTGGGAGGCAACTGAGATTTCAAAGAAGTAGCAGTTTTTAGGTGTAAGGAATTTGACAACTGAAATTTTACAGTCTGACAGGGACAGCAAACACACACACACAAATGCAAGGGATAAAAATAGGTAAGCCCAGACACCATCAAGAAAGAAAAAAGACAAACCCACACGATAGGAAACAATTTTTGCAAATCATTTATCTGATAAGGGACTTGTATCTAGGATATACAAACAATTAAGAGAATTTAATAACTAGAAGACAGTCCACGCACACAAAGCAAAGCATCCGAAGTCCTTGGTTACAAGAAGAAGCTGAGAGTAGTATGTGCCAGTGAGACAATAAGCAACTAGTAAGAATAATTACATATAATACTATATAGAAAAGAAAACTATATAATGAGATTTGAAGAAAATATACATGTGTGTCTATACACTGCCATTAATCATCCCTCAAGATACTCAGCCCCCCTTCAAACAGATTTACTCCACTGTTCTTGGCAATGTGTTTTTTACTACAGTAAGGAAAAAAAAACCACTGCATATTTTGTTTACCTACTTTATCAGCGACAGGGTCAGAGAATACCCATTTGAGAGAATGCCCCTGTTTGCTGGTACATCTTTTCCTAAGAGACAGAATTAAACATAGGGTATTTTATAAGTAGTTAGCTACTTGCTCACTAGGATGTTTCCATCTTACACTTAAGTAATATTTTATTTTATTATTATTTTTTGGTTGTTTAAGACAGCGTCTTGCTATGTGCTCTAGACTGGCTTTGAATTCACTATGTAGCCCAGGCTGGCTGCAAACTTACTTTGATCTTTCTGCCTCAGCCTCCTGAGGGCTGGGATTACAGGAGTATACCACCATGCCTGGCAGATTTAGGTACTGTGTATTTTAATCAAGGTACCAGGCACTAAAAATTTTTGAATAACTGCAATGTCTGTGACTAAAAGGAAAAAGAAAGCTAACAAAATGATACAAAATCCCTCCCCACTAGAAGAGAAGTCTTAGTTGTGATATATATATATATACACATACACACATATATATGTATGCATGTATGTGTGTATATATACATATATATATATATCCCCTGCCCCCTCCCTCAAGTTCTTATTTCCAAGATGCAAAGAAGTTAGAGGTTGATTTGAAAATATCGTTGGCTTCAGTAAGATATTCAGCTACTTAAATTAACATAGGCAGGATGGGATGTAGCGGGTACACTGCTATAAGGCAGGATAGAGCAAACTAAAATGCAAACTTGAGTTGGAATTTTATTAAAACTTTTCCCTTTTGCTTCTCAGTTTTAGAAGTCAGTCAGTTCTCTAAGCATTTAGCATAACTGGGTACGTGTTTTAGTTAACTCGACAAAAAACGGCACCTGTAATGAAGAGTAAAATAGAGTCTGTATGATACATAATTACTGCTCTCGGTAAATGCCTCACATGGCGTCCATTTTTGCTGTAACTGATGACTTGAAACAAGGTGAACACAGAGTTTCCCTCTTGGCATTGCTCTAAGTTGTTCTGGACCACACTAGCCTTTTTCTTTTGGTCTTTTTGAGACAGGGTCTCGCTATGCAGTTCAGGCTGGCCTTGAGCTCACTTTGTAGCCCAGGCTGGTCTCGAACTCACAACGATCCTCCTGCCTCAGCCTCCTGAGTGCTGGGATTACAGGCATGCACCACCATGTCCGGTCACACTAGCATTACGTGGAGTTTTTTGAAAGACAAGCTGGTCCATTTTGTTTGAGAAACACTGCACAGCACAGCTTGCAGGATATTCATAACCCAGGAATATATTAAATGCCCTGAGAATTTTACATTTCAACAGCATGTTAATGCAGCATTTTCAAAATACATGTAGTTTATGGAAACCTTCTTCTGCTATTAATAGTCAGCAAAACACTGGTTCTGTGAAACCCATGTTGGAGAGCGCTAATCATCATTTACCTTAGACTAATCATCTACCTTAGACTTTGTAGAATAAAGAACATCTAAAAAAGAACTTGAATACTAAGCAAAAGTAATGCCCCATATATTCTGGAATCATACTGAGACAGATAGGAATGTGGTACAAAAAGATGTGATTAAAAAACCTACTTGCAGTTGGGCATGGTGGCTCATGTTTGTAATCTCAGCACTGGAGAGGCTGAAGCAGGAGGACAGGCACAAGTTCAAGGCCAGCCTGGGCCACACAGTGAGACCCTATATCAAAACCAAACCAAACCAAACCAAACCAAACCAAACCAAAACAAAATAAAACAGGACAACATAACAAACCACCCCCCTCAACAAATTAAAACAAAAAAGACAAAAACAAAAAACCCAAACAACCCTCTTCAAAAAACCCTAATTGCATACTTTTACAAGGTCACTCCAGAATCAAAGCAAAAAGGCCACATGTCTTTTTAAAGGCTATGTCCATGAATTAATGTAAAGAAGCATCAACAACAAAAATATCCTCAAAGCAGCAATTATCCAGAAGCTTTGTTTAGGAATATTGTGTTCTTTTATATATAGAAAATGTAATTTCTAAAAAGAACACACCACAAGCCTGCTTTCTGTTTCAGCAACTCAAATCAACCTTAAAAATAAAATCAGGTGAGTGGCAAGGACATCGTATCACAAAAAAAATTTTATGGGGACTGGGGATTTAGCTCAGCAGCACAGCCCCTGCCTGGCAAGCGCGAGGTCATGAGTTTGATTCCCGGTACCAGAAACAAACAAACAAACAAACAAAAAACCAAAAAAAAATTTATGTTGTCTAACTTTTTTTTTGTTTGTTTGTTTTCTGGTACTGGGATCTAAATTCACGACCTTGAGCTTACCAGGCAGGCACTGTGCTGCCGAGCTAAATCCCCAGCCCCATATGTTGCCTAACTTAACTATGTAAAAACAGCAAAGGGAAAAATTCTACATATATATGTAGATCCCAGATTTAATATAATTATGGTACAGGAACACTACTTTTCTTCCACTTAAATTCATAAAGTGATAGGAAAACTAGATCATAGACTCAATATTAGATAAGTTTCATCATCTTCTAAGCAAAGCTAAAATCTATACAGAGCTAAAATCTCAACCTCTCAAAAAAACCCTCATCCTGTTTTTTCCTAAATACGGTACTTTGAGTGATCTGCTTATAGGTTTAGTCAGTACCACTGCGGGTCAGAGATAAAGCCTCCCTGCAGAGGCAGACCAGAGAAAACACATCACAGGTGAGAGGAACTATTTGCAGATGTCTCTCACCTTAGAAGACAGTTTATAACTGTGGCTAATGGAAAGTGCAGCTTCAAAACGATTCAAAGTGTAAGGAAGGGCTCTGCTGAAGTCGCATCCAGCATGCATTGATGTGCCTCTGGGATTAAAGGATTCTGCAGAGGACACTGTCTCATTATAGTGTGACGAGTTTTGCATAGAACTTAGAAATAGAGAAGCATGAAGAATAATTTTTCAGTTTTCTACCCAGTAAAACCCAGGATAAAATTGTTAGACATAAAATTATCTTTGCTGGAGAGGTAACTAAGCTTTTCTAGGGTAGGTGACCTCATTCTTGAAACTGCCCAACTCTAATTAATTAGTAATCAGAATTGTTCTGATTACTAATTTGATTTCTCAGATATCTTGATAATAAAGGAGGTCTGAGGATGCTGGATATAGTACACTCCTTTATTATATTCACAAACTGGCAGGATAGCATATATATATATACTTGTGTGTATATATATATATATATATATATATATATATATATATATATATGTATGTGTGTGTGAATTTGGTTAGCAGAAGTCTTCTATTGTCTAGCTCTAGGTACACTTAATAAAATAGTTTTTTGATCTCAGAGTTTAGAACTAGACTCTGAGTATGATTATCAACTCAAGATACTGCCAGCAATCTTTTCTCAGTGACATTTATTTCAGTCTAATTTCAAAACCAGCTACTCTCTGTTTTGTTTAAAAGTCTGTATCATGCTGGGTGCAGTGGTAAATGCCTGTAACCCCAGTTAGTCAAGGGCAGCGGGTGGAAGCTGAGACAGGAGGGTAGCAAGTTTGAGTCCAGCCTGGGCAAGTTGGTGAGCCTCTGTCTCAAAAAAAAAAGAAAGAAAAAAGGCTGTGGATTTAGCTCAGTGGTAGAGTGACCCGGAGTTCTCTAGTACTGCAGAAAAGAAAAGAAAAAGCCTGTGTTACACTGATTTGAAGTCTTCTTCATAATGCTTAAATGCTGATTGCAACATGAAATGTACACAGGTTGAGGACCTCTTATTTGAAATGCTTAGGAGCAGAAGTGCTTCAGATGTGGGGGTTTTTCAGAGTTCGGAATATTTGCATAGACTTTATTGGCTGAACACCTTAATCCAAAAGTCATGTCACCACTCAAAAAGTGTCGGGTTTTACAGCATTTCAGATTTTGGATTTTCAGAGCAGGGATGCTCAACTGTATTTAATCTTTGTCCCAGGTTCCTGTAAAGATCTTGCAAAACCTTGCCATTTTATGACTAAGAGGGGTGATAAAATCATCACTTGTTATAATATTGTCTTGGTCCCAGGTTCCTGACACAAAAACTTGTAAGACTCTTAGAATCTCTGGAGTGACGAGTGCCTTTTGTCTGCTAAGAACATAACTAGTGACAGGGGCTCCTCGTTTCAGGATTGGGCCACAACAACCAAGGCATAACTAGAGTTCAGAACTTTCAGTCGCAACCCCAGTCATCTGCAGAGAGGGGCTGAGGATTAAGTCCCTTGCCAAGAGGCAATGAGTTAATCAATCATATCTAGTAGTGAATCCTCCCTAAACCCTAAGCTATCAGGTCTGGAGAGCTTTCCAGTTGGTGCCAAGAGGAGACAATCTTTGCTTTAATGAGAAATCAGACCACTGATATGTAATACGATTGCCAATATGGTTAGATTTCAATCTGCTGTCTTTTAATTTGTTTTGTATTTGTCCCATTTATTTATTTAGTTCCATTTATTGTTTGTTCCCTTTCTCCCATTTTTTGCCTTTGTTTGTTTGCAGTGAAGTGTTTTTTTTAAATGATTCCATTTTATCTCCTTTATTGACTTATTGGTTATAACTCTGTGTTAGTGGTTCTTAGGGTTTATAGAATACACCTAATAATACATCATATTCTACTGATACCATACTACTTTTCATGTATGATTCAGAAACGTCACATTAGCGTATTTCCATTTCTCTCCTGCCTGAATGGCTTCTTTTAACAATTCCTGTGGTTCACAAGAAACTGGATGTGATGGAAGCTGGATGGATGTAGAAACTGGATCTTTGTTACTACCTTTTTTCTCTTTCTTACTGGAACTGAGCGGTCTGATCTTGGTGTGGCTTGACACAGTTTCCATGGGTTTCTTGGGTTTGGAATCTGCTCAGCTTCTTGGCTCTGTGCATTTAGTTTACATCAAATTTGGAGAAATGTCACCCATTCATTGAAAAAAATTCCTTTTCTGTTCTTCCCCAGGGCCCCAACTGCAATTATACAGGGCCATACGAAACTGTCTCACAGCTTCCTGATGTTTGTGTCTTTTTCCTTTGTGTTTAATTTTGGACAATTTTATTGCTACATTTTTGAATTCACTAATTCTTTTGCAAGGTCAAATTTTCTGTTAATCCTATCGAGTATAATTTTCCCTCATATTTTTCATCTTTATAAATTAATGCATTTAAGGATTTTCCCTGTGTTTATTTAAAATGTTCAGTATTTCCTCTAGCTTTTTGAAGATACAGGGTATAACTTTTAACTGTTTTAATGACCTTGTCTGTTAAGTCTACAATCTGAGTTTGAATAATTGATTTTTGAATGTTTTGTTTTGTATGTTTGGCAATTTTTGATTGGATGTCAGGCATTCAGAATTTTACCTTCTCGGAGCTGGGTATTTTTTATTTCTATAAACATTTTTTAGTTCTCCTCTGAGATACTGTTAGGTTATTTAGAGACAGTTTGATTCTTTCCAGTTGTGCTTTTAAGAGTAGTTCTTCAGTAGGCCTGGAGTGGTATTTACTCAGGGCTAGTTACTCTCCCTATCTAGGCAAGAACCTTGTTAGGGCTCTGCCCCATGCTCAGGGATCATGAGGTTTGCAGGCTGGCTGCTGGGGCAGACACTCTGTGCACGCACCCTGTGTGAATGCGGAGGGTCCTGACCTCTCATCCTTCCAGGTGGGTCTTCCCCAGCCTCAAGTACTTTCCTCATGTGCATGGCTCATCAGTACTCAGCTGGATAAATCTAGCTGCCCTGGTGTCTCCAAGCTCTCAGCTCTGTTTTTTCAACTGGGGAACCCACGGGCCTTTGCCATGGCTCTCCCACGCAGGACAGTCTAGAAAGCCCCCAAGGCAGGAGGTTCACACCCAGCACGCTTCACTTTGCTTGGTATCTCCAGGATCGGTACTTTTCCTTGTTTGATGTTCACTATTTTTAAAACTATTGTTTCACATATTCTGTTGGCTCCCCCATATATCTTCTTTCCACTCATTTAAATAGCTACACTGCATTCATGTAAATATATAACTTATAATCCAATCACCTATTGATGAGCATTTACATTTTCTCCAGGTTTGGGCTGTTATAATATACAAACACATACATAATGCCTTTGATGTCTGTGCAAATCTAACTATAGAGTAAACCCAGAGCTGTGCGGTTTCTAGGAAAGCTCTTTTTTTTTTTTTTTTGGTACAGGGAATGGAACTCAGAACCTTGCGCTTGCTGGCCAGGTGCTTGTGCCACTGAGCTATCTCCCCGGCCCTCCGTTTCTAGAGTAAGAAGTATAGGCATTTTAAATTTTGATCAATGCTGCCAAGTTGTTCACTCAAGAGGAACTTATCTTATACCCCAACAACAGCATTCCCCTAAATTCTTGCAAATACTGGTTCCTAGCAATATTTTAAAGTTCCCCAAACTTACAGGTGAAAACCATATTTCACTGTTCTGATTTAAATAATACTATAACTACGTATTTTTTTGAAGATCTGAAATGAAGTACCTGTGAAGTCACCTAAACTTGCTGGAACTTTGAGATGAAGTAATTCTAAGAATTCTTCCTTTGGATATTGCTATATTTACATCAGTATCTCTTCTTAGGTCAATCTGGGCAATATTTTTCTTAAAGTCGCCTTTTCATTAATAGTTTAAAATTTACTTGGATCATTTTATAAACTGTTCATAATTATTTCACCTTTTTCCTATGAATTCATCTAAGCAAGTATTTTAACTGTGGCCTTTACCTTCCATTTTCCAACTTCCACACTTTCACTTGCCCAACAGCTGCCATCTCTCGGCAAATGACAGTTCACGTAATCTGCTTCTGACAAACAAGTACACTCATCGCATATACCTTCCCCTCAACCCCTGCAGTCCAAATCTCAGTATGTCCTATTCTTCTTTTCCAAATTATGTTTTCTTCTCCAACCTTGGTTTAGTGATAATACATTCTATAAAAAGTATTAAATGACTACTAAATACAAAGCAGATCTGTAGGTACTATGAAAGATACAGGAAAATACAGATCTCTACCCTCAAGGAAATACCCTATCCTGTTTCAAAGAAAATGATGCTTGGAAGTATTCACTTCCTTGAGGAGGGCTTTGTAGCTTAAGTCTAAAGCTGTAGTCATGCCAGCCATTCCAACAATGCTGCAGTACAGACAGGCCAAGCTCACAGATGGGGCCGCTGGCTATGCATCGCTGTTTTATTATAGGTCTACTTAGGGAAGTTGCATCTGAATTAGTCTTTTCTTTCCATGATGGTCTGTTTCAAGCTCACCTTACCTTACGGACATGACAGGAAAAGAGGACATTCATGTATTTGTCCTTCCGTTTCAGTTCATTAGCAACGGGGACAAAGGTGCCTGAGGTCTGAGGTGTGTCTGGCTTCTGAAAGGAAAAAGGAAACAATGAAATGAGAACCCTTAGCATTTGAGCTGCAAAGGCAATCTTTTAGTGGACTGTTTTGTAACTGTACTTACACAGTTTTGCACACATATTTTTTTATCTCCTCACCCCAGAGGGTAGGATTATAAAAGGTTGTTATAACACCAAAAGTCCTATGAAATTTTTAAATTAGGAAATAAGAGAGAAGATGAAATGTAGCTTTGGGAATAATTAATATAAAAGGTAGAAATTAAAAATAGTTGCTGAATAATGCAAGGGAAGGTTTAAAAAGCCACAGGCCAGGTTATAGAGTGCATTTCACGCATATGAATACAACAGAGGACCTTTGTTAAGATGAGGGGAACATCAAAGATTGTACACTTAGAAGCAATACAATCTTTTAACATAGTACCTCACACAGGAATCATTTAGTTTCTGAGTGTTTTATTTTTCTGTCATTTTTTGGAGAAAAATTCTTCACTTTCTTTGTAAAGAGAGCAGGAGTAGATTGCACACTGTTGTCTTGGACTTACCGAAGCAAGATAGTTGCCCTCCCAGGCCCTCTGGAGCCCCAGGTCAGCCCTTTGACCCTTCAGCATTTCCACGGCTGCAACCTTTGCTCTGACCTGGGGCAGGTCGGAAGCAGGTATGCTCTTGATGAGCTGGGATGCTCTCCATCTACAAGGAAACAGACAACAGGTACTGACTTTAGAACCTCAGTCCCATTCATTCTCAAGAACTTAAGCTGTCATTAAGTAAAATGAAGCCACAGTACGTGTGCACACAATGCTAAAAAAGTAAAATGCCTCCAAAATACTCCCCAGAAGTTGTTAAGCACAGTTTGACGCAGATATCTGTTTTGTAAAAACTTTTTTTTTTTTCGGTATATTTTTGAGATAGGGTCTTCTTATGTAGTTCAGGCTGGCCTTAAACCCACTATGTAGCTTAGGCTGGCCTGAAATTCATTGATCCTTCTGCCTCAGCCTACCCAGTGCAGGGATTACAGGCATGCACCATTGTGCCTGGCCAATTACTTTGTTGTTTTGAAAGCCGTTAAACTTAGTGATACATAAGCTCTCATAACAGAAGTTGAGTAACCCCAATCTGAAAATCAGATATCTGATATGCTCTGAAAGTCAAAACTTCTTGATCAAAGCTCAACCAGTAAATTCTGTGCAAATATTCCAAAGTTTAAAAATTCTGTAATCAAAACACTTCTAGACCCAAATATTTCAGTTAAGGGATACTCAACCTGTGTTTATATTTAGGGCACAAAACATGTAGATTCACCATTAATCCATCCATTCATTTACCCAACCATTCATTCAGCTATGTCCTAGGCACCTACTAAACTCCAGTTGCTGTCTTAGGCAGTGGAGGCATAGCAATAAGCAACAGAGATAAAGGTCCTTTCTGCTAGGTGCTTATACTCTAAGAGGAATGACAGACGATAAACATACAATGAGCAGATATCAAGTGTGTAGATACTTGCAATGGAGGAAAACAACCTAAGGCAATGAGGGCAGGGAGTGCCGCAAAAGAGGGGTGGGAGCAGGTGCTGTTTATATGGGTGGCCTGGGGAGGCAGCTCTTACAAGGACAGATAGCAGACACCTCCAGGAAGGATGGCAGCCAGCCATGCCGAGGGTGGAGCAGGAGTGAGAGAAGGCGGCAAGTGCAAAGGCGCTGAGATGGGAGCTATGTGGTGTGTTAGAGGTGCAACTAGGAGTCCTGTGAAGCTGGAGCAGCATATGGTGTGTGTGGGGGGAAAGGGCTGCAAAACAGGAATAGGTTAGTGGGAAGCCAGGGCCAGAAGCCATGAGGCCGTGATCAGGACTTTCACCTTTACTCTGAGTGGGATGAGAAGCCACTGGAAGGTTCTGCATAAAGAAGGGATCACTGTACTGCTGCAGGCTTGTACAGTGTGTCATCAGTATTTCTTAGGTCAATCTGGGCAATATTTTTCTTAAAGCCACCATTTCATTAATAGTTTAAAGTTTACTTGGTGAAATGATGTTTCACCTTTTTCACAGTGGTGAAAACTTAAGCTTTAGACTTAAGCTACAAAGCCCTCCTCAAGGAAGTGCATACTTTGGAGCGTCATGTTCTTCCAAACAGGATAGGGTATTTCCTTGAGGCTAGAGATCTGTATTTTCCTGTATTTTTCATAGTACCTGCAGATCTGGTTTGTCTTTAACAGTCATTTAATACTTTTTATAGAATGCATTATTACTAAACCAAGGTTGGGGAAGAAATGTGTCTGCTGATCTGTCCTTGTAAGAGCTGCCTCCCCAGGCCACCTGTATAAACAGCACCTGCTCCCACCCGTCTTTTGCGGCACTCCCTGCCTGCATTGCCTTGTGTGGTTTTCCTCCATTGCAAGTATCTACACACTTGAAGGTGTGGGCTCCCTGCCACTTGAAGGCCAACACTCGGGAGGTAGGAGTCGTTGGGAAGGAATTCGGTTTACGCCAGGGCTGACTCTGAAGAAGATGCAAGGGGCATCTCCTCATGGAGGTCCACCTTGGAGGACTCTCCAGCATAAGGGACTTTTATAGGGAAAGGTGGAGCGGGGCAGGGAGGCCACACGCTAAGTGGGATCTTCGTCATCCAGGGTATAAGTCTCCTTTCTCTCTGGCCAGAACATGGTGATGGACCTCAACCTCCTGGGGCCAGTTCCTGTATTCTAAACCCCACAGCAATTTACAGAACTAAAAAAGACTAAGGAGCAGTGTTACAAAGGTCATCAGGTTCTGGGTTCCATAAAGCTAAAGAAAGATTACTTTAGCAGTTAATGACTTAACCGCCTGGGTGAGGCTTCTCTTTAGAAGTGAGAATGCCCCGCAAAGGGAAAGGGTACATAAGCCTTGCAAAACAAGAGGAAAACAAAAAGACATTGCCAAGGAGGACTTCTAAAGAGATCCTTCTTGCTACAAACTGGGGCCAAGCTGACCGGTTAGTAGGTGGTTTCCCTAATGCACAGGCCAGAGGAAGGTAGCTTGGAAGTGCTGGCTCTGAATGATATTCTGAAGGAAGAGCCAACTGGGTTTTCTGATGGATTAGATGTGAGGGAAATAATAGATTTAAGGATGACTCCAAGGTCTTTTGGCATAAGCAACTGAAAGCATAAACCAAACACATTCTTGACAGAAAAACAGGTGCAAGGTGTTTTATCTTCCTAGCAGCGTCTGAACCCTGCATGATACTTGTCATCTTTTCTGATACAGGAGCTCGAAGTGGGGCGGCTGGAAGCAAACTTAACTTTTAAAAATTAAGGCTAGTGGTTCTGAAGCTATGTTCCCATGGAATACCAGAATAAGATGCCACTATAATCAAGAATTACCACATAAATAACTGAATAAATGTAAAAATAAGAAAAATCTATACTAGCAGGAAACGAGAATGATGTCAAGAAGTGGAAGCTGTGAAGACTTTCTGGAAGACAATATGGCAGGGAGAATGGGGCTGGTGGGGAGGTGGTTTGGTGTGCGGTAGCCCATGTGGAGAGATGCTCTCAGACAAAGATGGGCTTCTCGACAAGGCCCAGAGAACTGATATGCCTGAGCAGCAGGAGTTAGCAGCAGGTGCAGAAGGTGACAGCTTTCAAGTGGGAGCTGTGCCAGTTCCCTGCGTGTGGACAGGCAGGCCATGATGAGGCAAGACATTTGCTACAGCAGGCGGGGTCACTGACAGTTGCAATCATTATGAAACAACCATTATGAAAAAGTGAGGGCTTAATGTAATAACATTATAAAAATGATTATGAAAAAGTAAAGGTTCAATGTAACAGTGAAATCTTCTTTTCCTGTGGCCAACCACCACACGGACAGGGCATCCTAAGACCACTGAGAAGAGGCTATAAAAGGGACACATTTGGAGCAGCTGGGGGTCAAAGTCAAGAACACTAGTGACAGGCAGGTCCTACAACACTAAGTGTCTCGCTGGGCAACGGCCCCAGTCGGCCCTTGTAATGGTTTAGAGCTGGGGTGTCCCTCAAAAGCCGCGTGAGTCTGGAAGGTGAATGGATCCTGGGGGTGCCACCCACATCAGTGGGTTAGTTCTGGCTGCCCTGGGAGGCTGTCCTCTGCGCAGACCCTTCCACCATGCTCTTTCTGCCTTGGAGCCTGCTGAGCATGGACCAAAACTTCTGAAACTGTGAGTCAAAATAAACTTCTTGTCCTTCAAATGGTGGGTGATGGGGTTGCGTCTCAGCAACAAGGACAGCAATTAAGACAGATTTTGGCACCAGAAGTGGAGCTGTTGCCATGATTATATCTGACCATGTGGTTTAGAAGCCTGGCTTGTGGGAGGAGTTTGGAAAGGTTTAAAGTTGCCAGCTAATTCCCCTTCTGGGTATTTTCCCTAAAGATGTGAAAACATGTCACAGCGATGTATGTGCACCCATGTTCATAGCAGCACCATTTGTAAATGCTAAATTGTGCCATGACTCAACCCAAATGTCTGAGCAGAGGACAGCATCCCAGGGCAGCCAGAACTAACCCACTGATGTGGGGGGCATCCCCAGGATCCATTCACCTTCCAGACTCACGCGGCTTTTGAGGGACACCGCAGCTCTAAACATTACAAGGGCCGACTGGGGCCGTTGCCTAGCGAGACACTTAGTGTTGTAGGACCTGCCTGTCACTAGTGTTCTTGACTTTGACCCCCAGCTGCTCCAAACGTGTCCCTTTTATAGCCTCTTCTCAGTGGTCTTAGGACGCCCTGTCCACGTGTTGGTTGGCCACAGGAAGTACAAAAGAAGATTTCACTGTTACACTGAACTTTTACTTTTTCATAATGGTTGTTTCATAACGACTGCAATGGTTAGTGACCCTGCCTGCTGTAGCAAATTTGGGTTTGCTAAATTGTGCCATGATGCAACCCACATGTAGTAATTGTGCCACATGTGCAACCCAAATGTCCATCCACTGATTGGATAAAAAAATTGTGGTACTTTTATATAATGGAATATTACTCAGCTATAAAGAAAGATAAACTCGAGGCTTTTATAGGTAAATGGTCACAACTAGAGATCATACTCATAAGTGAAATAAATCAGACCTGCATGTGTAAGCATCGTATTGTCTCACTAGTGTAAGACCTAAAAGAGTGAATGAAAACTAGGAGGTATGATAGACATTGTGAAACAAAAGGAAAATGCTCAAAAGTAAAGGGCAGCTGGGGTGTGGGGAGAAGGGAAAGAAGGGGAAATTATGTAAGTATGTATATACAGGATAGCTAACATAGTTGTACTACTGTCTTCTATTGCTCTACAGAAAGGAACAGTTAATGATTACTTGTTTGATCAATCTTGTATATCTCTATTTGTTTTCCTGAGAAACCACGTTGAAGTTATCAATAAGTAATACAACAACCATGGTTAATTTCCTACAACTTTGTCTGTAACTCTTTTGTTTGTATTATTCTTATGCTATTTTGTAAGTGGATGTCTGTCTGTTATTATGTTTTTTCTTTTATTTTTTAAAATAAAAAAAAAATAACGTTGCCAGCTTGTGAAGCCCTAGAATGCTATAAACTGAGCTTGACAGAAGATTCTGATTAGAGATATGAGGACCAGAATGCTAATAGAAATGCAGATGGTAAAGGCCAGCCTCAGGAGATTTCAGTGGGGAACAAGAACCCCACTGGCAGCTGGACTCAAAATCATGTGTATTATACTCTAGCACAAAACTTGTCCACATTTTGCTTGTGTCCTGAGACTTTGCAGGAGACTGAGACTAAGGACAGTGGACTCAGTCTGGCAGAGGAAATTTCAAAGCAGCTCAACATAGGTACAATGTGGCATAGGTACTGCTGGTAGCTTTTAATAAGATCTACAGTGAGAAACAGGAACAAAAAACCAATCTAAAAAGTCTGCATTTTTGCCAGAAAAGAAGTGCCTGCAAAGTTGCAGCAAGGGAGAAAATGGCTGCTGAAAAGTTTAGCATCAAAAAAAAAAAAAAAAAAAAAAAAAGTCAAATACTCTGCATCAGGACAATGGGAAAGATGCATTGAGAGCACCTTGTAAATCAGCAAGATCTAAAATTTCCTATCCCTGTTTCTCTCTTTGGGAATGTGCCACTGTATATCAGCAGTGTTCAATGTTCTTTTTGATAGTTTACAGGAATTCACAGCAAAGTTTACCTTGAGTCTCAAAGGAGACTTTGGACTTGGACTTTTCAGCAATGCTGGAACTGTTAAAACCTTGGCAACCCTAAGAGTTGGACTACATGGATTTTGCATAAAGACAGATGCACATGAAGTTTTGGAGGGACAGGGGTGGGATGTTATGGTTTAGATCTTGGGTGACTGGAAGGTGACCGGATCATGGGGGCACTACACTCAGCCACTGATGCGTTAAAAGCTGAGTTGGTGTTAGGAGGCGGGATCTGGTCAGTAAAGGTGCGTCACTGGAGAGAGGACCTGGAAGAGTACCTCCCCTCACCCCAGCCCCAGCGTCTCCCTTTACTCCGCCTCCTGGCTACCATGGGATGAGCAGCTGTCCTCTACCCAGGCCCCTCATCCACGCAGCCTTGGAGCTTCCAGACCACAGACTGAAACTTCTGAAACCATGACCCAAACCCTTCAAGTTGTATGCCAGGTACTATGTCTCAGGGATGAGTAAAGTGACGAAGACAGCCCTGGAGAGGCAACTTCCATTGGGAGGAGAGATCTTTGCTCCTACTGCTGCTCTGTTTCCAGCCTCTTCGCTTGCTCAACCTGCGCCCTCCTCGATGCCCACAATGGTGCAGGCCAAGGCTCAACCTGACTGATTTCAGAGCCCTGGACAAAGGCACGTTGGGGCATTGAGGACCTGATCGCCACTACAATGGACAGCGCCATGGACTTCTCATCCTGGTTATGCCAACCACCACCTAAAACTGTGCGCAGCCATCAACAGCCACAACCACTAACCCCAGCGGCCTTGATGACACGAGAAGGGGACAAGGCTGAGCACAATGCAGGCTGGATTAGAAAGAGCTACTGTGAGGAGGAGCAAAGATCAGAAGCACTAGACACACTGAGATTCCACAACTACAAAAATACCGCCCCGCCCCATAACAGTGGAACCCTTTAACACTTCTTTCAGTATTTCACAGATCAAAAAAAAAAAAAAAATCAAGATCAGGGGCTGGTGAAATACATCTTGCGTCACATACAGCCGATGGTCTGTTTTTGTGCTCCCCTCAAGCTAGGAAGAATCTTTACATTTTTACATGATAACAAAACAAACATGTGAGAGACCATATGTAGCCTGCAAAGCATAGAATATGTACGACTGGCCCTCTATAAAAATGTTTGCTGACTCCTCACTAGATTGAATACAAATGGCAAGATGTGTTCAGAGCGAGTGAGTGAGCAGATCTGCATGCACGTGCGCACAGACAAGCAGAACGGACGCAGTATTTCCGGCGCGTCCACTAGCAGTGACCCTAGGGTGGCTGGGACTGTCTTTCCCATCTTTCTTGCTTGTCACTTTATCCCTGCAACTGAGGCCAGTGCCTGCAACAGAGCAGGTACTCAGTAAGCATGAACTGAGTGAGTAAACTGAATTTACACAAATAAATACATTCTAGGCCACAAATAAAACCTCAAAATCTAAAAAGATCGCCACAATCTAATCAAAATCAAGCCATTACAAATACTATGTAGATGTTTGTTGTCATGGGCTGGTCTTTGTGACTGTTTTTGAAGTTAAATCGTAGACCCATACATATAATCCTGCTTGTCTAAAAAACAGAGGGGAAAGCCTGAATGGCGTGTAGCTGTGTATGTACACATGCAGTATGGGCAAACATTTTCAAAGCATCTACTACATGTCAGGCGGCACCTGAAATGCTTTATATATTTACTAATTTTATAGCTTTCAGCAATCTTATGAGGCAGGTGCTATTTCATGATCTTTCTAAAGAAAGACTGAGGCATCAAGAGGTTAACTCATTTCCCCAAAGTTACACAGCTAGACCAGTGGCAGAGGCAGAATGATGCCGGGTCTGTGTTTTCAGCTGCTCTGTCATACTGCCTCTTACAATATGTGCCTGTGTTTCGTAAGTGTACAGACAAAGGCTTAGAAGAATACTAGTTGTGAATGAGTGGTATCTCAGGAGAAGGAAATAAAATGGGGGGAAGACAAAGGAGGTATGGAGGATTTCAATTTTACAGCTTATATATTTCACTTAAAAATGAGCATGCATTTAAATACAGTTTACTTTTAAATTATGTAAAAAATACAGATTACAGGTGATACCATTCATGAAAAAAATTTATCTGTGCATTAAAATCTTGCAGAGCCAGGTGTGGTGGCGCATGCTTGTAATTTCAGCACTCAGAAGGCTGAGGCAGGAGGATTGCTGTGAGTTTGACGCTAGCCTGGGCTACACAGTGAGTTCAACTCCAGCCAGAACTACATCGCAAGACCCTGTCTCACATACATACTCACACACACACATGAAGCCCTGCAGAGATTAAAAACTAACACTTAGAGGGCTGTATCTGAGAACTGAAGGCTGAGGTACTTTTCTTTTCAATAATTCTATATTATTTCTTTTTTTTCTTTTATGAGCATTTAGTTTTTAAAAATGCATATAGTATATTAAAGAGTTTGATTCTCATGAATTTTTATCTGATACCTTCTATCAGTTATATAGAGCAAAGTCTACAGAAGATGAGGTACTTTTCTTTTCAATAATTCTATATTATTTCTTTTTTTTCTTTTATGAGCATTTAGTTTTTAAAAATGCATATAGTATATTAAAGAGTTTGATTCTCATGAATTTTTATCTGATACCTTCTATCAGTTATATAGAGCAAAGTCTACAGAAGATGAAATCTGACTTGGCACAGAATTATAGATTAGTTCTTTTATGTTCAGGATATCAACTAGTATTCTCTGTAAAAATGATGCCATATGATTACATCTGAGCCCTGCTAGCTTAGTTCACATGACTAGATGGCTGTACCTAAGGCAGAGCTAGAATAGTCAACACTCCATATCCACACATTCCACGTCTACAGATTCAGTTAACTCTGGGTCAAAAATGCAGTTAGGTCTACAATAGTTGTGACTCTTGAACACATGCAGACATTTTTTCTTGTCATTGTTCCCTAAACAAGACAGCATAACAACTATTTACACAGCACTTACATTTCCTTACATATAAATAATCCAGAGATTAAAGTATGTGGGAGTTTGTGTGTAGGTTATATGCAAATACTATATTGTTTTATAGGAAAGATTTGAGCACCTCTACCTATGAATTTTAGTATCCATAGGGACTGATGGAACCAATGCCTGCGGGTACTGAGAGCCAACTGTATGTCTGGTGCACAGTGGCAACAAAGTAAGCTCAAAACAGAAAAGACTTATGCAAGCAGATTCAGATTCAGGCCAGGTCATAAAATGAGGACCAGTGGGGAAGGTAGCAAATTTTACATGGCTGTTTATTTAAAAAAAAAAATAGCACTGGGGATTTAGCTCAGGGGCACAGCGCCTGCCTGGCAAACGTAAGGTCGTGAGTTCAATTCCCGGTACCGGAAAACAAATAAACAAACAAAAAAATAGCTTTGTATATTTTTCACCCTTGGCTGCATTTTAAAATCACCTGGAAAACCTTAAAAGGCCCTCTGCCTGGGGTCTACCTCCAGCTCCATCAAACAGGGCTCTCTGGAAGTGGCCTTGGGCATTAGCGGTTCAGAAACTCCTCATGAACCTAAGGCACAGCCAGACTGAGCACTGCCGGTCTGAAAAGATTAATGGATTTGCTAGTTTGAGTTACATGGGGTGAATCTAACAGATGGGTCCACCCATCTGTCTGTCTGTCCTTTCCTTCCCTCCCTCCCTCTCTTTTTTTGCTAGTAACAGAAAGTCGAGACAGCAAGCTTGTAGCTTATCTTAAACACAGGTTAGAGCTAGGGTTCAGGGCATGTAGCTGCAAATAGCTACAGCTGACAATACCATTATTTTGAGAGGTAAGTAGATACTCTTGGAAAGCAAAATCTATAAAACTAAAGGCAGAAAGGAAAGATAAGCACCATAATAGTAAAGAACTCAGCCAATTATCAGGGTCTAGGATTTGTGGCTTGTGCTGCCACGAATGGATGTGGTGCACGCCAGCAAGTTCTTACCTATTGAAAATTGCCTGTAGGGCCTCCTCAAAGCGACGCAGCACTTTAGGAGGGGTGGGCCACTTCACGTGCTTCCCATAGTCTTTCATCGTCTTGACGCCCTGGAAGCGTCTGGCCACCTCCTTGAGGTACGACTTCACTTTGTAGCGCCGGTAGTACCTGATTATGGTCAGGGCAGCTTTTGTCCTCTTGTACCGCATGCGGGCCAGCGTGCCCCGCCACACCTTCACAATAGAGAAAGAGAAAGGAAAACGTTGCTGGCTGGCTGAGTAGTGTGTGACTTTGGCATTACAGAAGCTCCTTTACCTAACTGCAGGGGACTGGCCTGTGCACCCACCAGCCGGGGCCAAAACATGTCAATTCTATCCATCACCAACAGATGGCGCTGGCACTCATGTCAGTTTTTTTCCAGGCATCTAGGGGCTCACGGCTCTACCTAGAACTGTATTATGAGTTGAAGCAGTCTTGTTTTGATTTCATTGTCATGAAAAGAAGAAAGCCAAAATGCAACTATCTGTGGATAAGTATTTTAGGAATGTTGAAGGAAAACAAGATGAGTCAGAGACAAACAAAATAAGTACCTATAGTTTTCTTGTGAGACCTAGCTTCACACAGATTCACACCCTGGTTACTAGTATAATATCACTTTGGATTTACAGACGGATTCGTATACAGCCTGTGCATCCCCTCTTCCCAGGCTTGAAGTGAACTTCCAAGGATTCAGAAGGATTTCTTGGGAAAGGGTAAAACAGATTACCAATATCTGAGTCCTCATTATGAGTTTCCAGTGCTCAGAAACCTTTCATTTTATAAATGTGTCAGTGCCAACTTCACCCAAGCATGAAATTAGAGACTTTTTTTTTCAGGATCTTGTGTCCAGGTGGTCGCATTTGTCAACCTCTTGAGCAAATCAAATTTGATGTAATTTTCACCACTGGCCCCTCACCTGCATGTCCCTGCAATCACCAAATTTATTCTTTCTCCTACAGTATTTCCAGCAGTCTTTCTGTTCCTTTCTCCTACCACGCTCTATGACCCCATGCTACCTGCTTTCTTTGATAAAAGCGCACAGACCATTATGTTGCAGGTGCTATTTACTGCTGTACCTTAAATAACCACTCTGGTTCTTAGGTTTTGTATTATTTCCCTCCCTCATCCCCAATCTGAAAGGGCCAAGGTTTTCAACCTCTAATTGAAAGGCCACAGGATGGGTTCTCCAGACTCCCCAAGGTTTCTTTCATTTCTTCTAAAATCCCCATCTATGCCCACCAATTTCTCTTAAAAATTTGAGCACAGGGCCTCTTTTATTTGGTTGTTTAGGATCTGTTTTCTTGCAGGCTTTAAAGGTGCACCATGGGCTTGCTATGTACTCCCTTTTCAGCCGGTGGCTCTGTAAAGACAGATTTGTTTGCACACAGCATGGGGGGAGGTTGTCAAGGAATCCCAAGGAGTCAAGAAAATCTATGATCTATAAGGGGAACAAGGCATATGCACAATTTGTGATGAGAACCCAGGATTCACATGTACGCAGATTATTTAAGGACAGTGAAGCAACGAGAACTCTCTCCATGTCTGTCTCACATGGCACTGGTGTAGCTAAGCGGCTCTCTTCCCTGTAGCTGAATGCGCTGTACAGATGGCTGCACTACGCCTCCGCCTAGGCACTAAAATAAAGGCCCTTCTTTTAATATCTTGAAAAACCAAAAAAATACAATTAGAGGGTAGAAGTGTGTGATTCAGTTTTTTTGACAAAACACATGTTCAAAGTTCTATACTGTTTGTGGCTTTTCTTTTTCCTTTTTTTGTCTTTTTGAGACAGGGTCTTCCTGTGCAGTTCAGGCTGACCATGAGCTCACTTTATAGCCCAGGCTGGTCTCCAACTCCCAATGATCCTCCTGCCTCAGCCTTCTTGGAGTGCTGGGATTACAGGCGTGTGCCACCACGCCTGGCTGGCTTTTCTTTTTTTCTTAAAGCAAAAGAAATTAAGACTCCCTGGAATTGCATCATCAATCTTTAATTTCCAAGAAGTGCTTTATAGAGTGTTTTATTAAAAAATGGTTAAGATTACTTAGCAATTCTTAAAAAAATTTTGTAAGTTTTTTTTTAAAGGACAATCTTTAAATTTTCACCTGTGATTTTTTTTTTTTTTTGTCTTTTTGAGACAGGGTCTCACTATGCAGTTCAGTCTGGCCTTTAGCTCACTTTGTAGCCAAGGCTGGTCTCCAACTTGCAATGATCCTCTTGCCTCAGTCTCCCGGGTGCTGGGATTACAGGTGGGTGCCACCACGCCCAGCCTTGTGTTTTTGATTTATTTAGTTCTGAGGAGTTGAAAAGAAGAAACGCTTCTAATAAAAGAAAGTGGCCCTTTCCCTCACCCACCTAGTCCAGCTCCACCTCACAGCCTCATCCTATACAAACTCTTGCAGCTGCTTACTCTGGTATTCTGGTATTTGTCACAGTTATAAATAATACGCACAGGCTGTTATTTTTTCCTTTCAGAAATTATCCAAATTATAGAAGTTGCAGTTTCAGCTCTCTCCCCATCACTTATGTTTCTTCCTTCATCCCAGTGATAGTTCATAAAAAATTTCAAACGGATAGTGTTTACATCACACATATCATATCAATGTTATATACTGAGTAGATAATCTTATATGTATTATATTATACTACATTATATAGTACATATTAATTTGGTTCATTTGCTGAGGAATATGGCTGTTCTTCCTTTATCATCTATATTTATGTTTCCCTGTAAGGAACTGCAGATCAAATTCGCTTTATTTTCTAGGATATCTACTGCTGCCTTTGTCAGTTCCCCTCATAGACTATCAGAGACCAGCACTACTATTTCCACTGTCAGGCACACTACAATTTGAGAGTCTCCATACCCTTCTGCTCTTTAGGTTCTCTTCACAGTTCCCATCCTGGGAGATTTTAAACTATTCTACATTGATTCCCGAGTGCTTATCTTTCTGTTTCTTGATTTTCTTTTTTCCAGCAGCTTTCAAGAAAAGGCACATGGCCAGAGAATTTCTATTCTGCTTAATTTCCTCAAGAGAACAAAGCGATGGTCTCAAATGTTGTCTGTTTCTTGGGGCAAAGCACAGAGCAGTGGAGGACAGGCTCTGGACACAGGCTGCCTCTGTCCAAATCCTGGCCCCACTCTTCCCAGCTGTGTAGACTTGGGTAAGCTTCTCCACCCTTCTGTGCCTGAGATTTCTTATCTGTACAATGGGGATAATAATGGTCCTTACCTATGGTACGGTGAGGATTAACAGAGTTCATACACACAAAGCGCTGTAACAGTGCCCAGTGGGAAGTCAGCAATCAGTAAGCACAGGCCAGCGATGGTGAATCTTTTAGAGCACTCAATGACAAACAGCCTGCAGTGGCACCTGGGCCACAGGTTTGCCACCACTGGCACAAGATGTTGTGAGTATCTGCAAGTCTCATCTTCGTGTAGCAGGCCATGCCATGTTTCCTTCCTTCCTGACTTCCTTCCTTCCTTGTCTTCCTCACTCCTTCTTTGTTCGCATGTAGGTTTTTCTTTGCTTCAGTCACATGCTAGTGTGAGCTGGAAACTAAGGAATGAGCGCCATTCACTCTTGGCCTACCACCTGTCCCAAACAGTGCTTGACTGGGTCTTATTTTATTCTTCTACCTAGAAGACCGAGAGCATGTCCGTGGTCTGTAAGTCTTCTGCGGTCTTTCAGCTGCCCAGTGGGGAAGGACGTGGGGCTTTGGGTAGCTGCCATCAGGCCTTCCCTTCATTCTAATGAAACAAAGGCTTCCCTGAGTCTGGAGGTACTGTGTGTTCTGGCTTGCTGCTTTTTTCCTTGCCTGGTGGGAGTTTTCTTGGTTTAGCTGTAATAGTTTTTTTTAAGGAGAAGTTTCTTTCTTTCTTTCTTTTTTTTTTGGTACCGGGAATTGAACTCACGACCTTGCACTTGCTGGGCAGGCACTGTGCTGCTGAGCTATATCCCTGGCTGTAATAGTTATTATTAGCAGATGCTTCCCCCATTTCTTGCCCATTTATTTTAAGGAAATACGGCCAACGCTGCAACCTTTTCTTGCGTGGGGGAGCAATCTTGAAGAAAGCATCCCCAGCTAAGCAGTGGGGATTCCTAGCCTTTCCCCTGGTCAGCCACTCTGTTCTTCATGTCAACACTTTTACAGCAGTGGGATTTTTCAGAATTCCCTCCTTGTACCTCCATGCTCCATTTTTCCTTTTGAAGAACATACTGATTTTTCAGCACCTTTTCTTCAATTTCGCCCAATTTTTCATTTTCTGGATGATACTTCTTCAAGTTTATGGCATGTAGGCATCCTTCCCCCCCCCCCACCGCTGGTACCAGAAATCGAACTCAGGACCTCGTGCTTGCCAGGCAGGTGCTGTGCCACTGAGCTAAATCCCCAGCCCCTATATCCTTTTTTGACTCTGGGGTTGATGTCATATTCACTGTTGTTTTTACACTTGATATTTGTTCATCTCACACAATTTGGCAGGAAATGAAATGAATACTCTGTACCTATAGTTGTATCAGCAATCTTATCAGATCTCGCTCAGGCTTTAGTTTTTAACATCAGAGAATAAGTAGCCCTGAAAAACTACAGAAGAAAATTATTCTATGGAGAAAATAGTCGTGTGTCTTCCCTTATCTAAGCATATGTGGTTGAAATAGTTTATGTTCCTATAAAATTTTGTGTATCTGCATGGGGGAAAAGTTGCTGTTGATTTTTCCACCAAGCATTCTCAGAATGGAGCTTTAGGTGTAAGATGGATTTTCCCATTTTCCTTCTTTGTTTACAGCTGTTTAAATGGTTGGTTTTTGTGAGAGCCACACCAAGTTTTCTCTGCTTGACTTAACTCCATAAAGGACTCTGCCTGATGACAAAGCTTCAGAAAGCAGAAAATTAAATGCTATGTTCCATAAACAAATGCTTAATACTCATTTTCACATGCCTGACCAGTTCAACAGACAACAAGGGAGCCGAAGGGACTCCTAGCTGAGGCTGGGTTAACACTCCAAGTGAACCAGCCAGACGCTGCTGGAGGACACAGCCTGGTGATGTCAGGCGGAGAAGAAGAGAGCGGGGTGGCAGGAGAGGGCAGCAGCCACTTAAAAAAAGAGGGCAAGAGACCATCTTAGTCACCTTCCCATTCCTGGGACAAAATGCACAACTTAGGGAAGGAAAGATTCATTTTAGCTCACAGTTTTAGAGGTGCTGGTCCCTGGTTGGCTGGTTCTAAGAAACACCGTGGAGGGAGACGTGACGGAGGAAAGCCGCTCAATTCAGGCAGCCAGGAAGCAGAGTCAAAGAGCCAGAGAGGAGGGGGCAGGGGCCAGTTACAGTCCCTAAGGTCCCACTCCTATGGCCCACCCAGACACCCAGGCGTGTGCTTTATTAGTCTAGTAGGTGTGTCTCACGGCAGTCACACTAACAACCAGAACGAACCACCACAGAGGTGCTGATGGGACAACCGAAGTACACACAGCACTGCGGCAACACTGCAGACTCCTTATTTTTAAAAAAGTTGTTTTTTTGAGGCAGGGACTCACTACGTAGTTCAGGCTGGCCTTGAACTCACTATGCAGCCCAAGCTGGCCTCCAACTCACAGTGATCCTGCCTCAGCCTCCTGAGTGCTGAGATTCCAGGCATGCGCCACTACGCCCAGCCCTGCTTCCTGTTTATGTGTTAAATCCCACATTGCTGCCAGAGCAACCTTTAGTGACCCTAAGCCCAAAGTCACATCATGCTACTTCTTTGCTTGGAACTCTGGTGTGGCTCTCCGTTTGCCCCAGAATAAAAGCCACAGTCACTGCCATGGCCCACACGGCCTAAGTGACCTCGCAGTGTTTCCTTGCTGCTCTATCTCCCTTGGAGCCTCCCTGGCTCACCCCCTCCACAACAGCCCCCTGCTGTACACTGAAAAGGCCAGGTACCCTCTTGTCTTGGGACCTTTGCTGGCCGTTTCCACTCGCTCAGATGCCACCCGGATTACTTCCTCCTCCATCTGCGTCTTTGCTCAGCTGTTACCTTCTCAACGAGACCAGCCCTCACCACCCTACCGAAGAGTCCAGCTTGTGTCCAGTTCCCCTGGTACTCTCAACTCTCCTCCCAATGTGACAAAGAAAATATGGGGAACATTTTTAAAAATTTAAAGAATGTATTATAGTAAACAACATTATCTTTAACCCCCCTCAAAACACTCCTCTCTCTTTGAATACACCCTTCCAGTTGTTCCTGCCACTCTGTAAGTCCTCCTTTTTGTGACTGTCTTGCCATTGATTTAAAGTATTTGTGCTAATTTCTGTCACATAAAAACATTACGGTGGGTCCTCATTCACCCTATCCACAGGATCTGGCGCTGAGTAACTTCTGGCTCTTCTCCAAAGTCAAAATGACCATAAAAGGTAGACATTTTGATTTGACTCAGGATACTGAGACAGCCATGACAGGCCGACTGCAGACACTCATGAAAGAGAGAAATGTGCAAGATAAAGTGCTTTCTCTTTGCTTCTAGAATTCTCAGAGCGACAAGGAATTGGTGGGGTTGGCGATCCTAGTCTTCAGAGTCTATACTTGAATACCTTTGGCTTCAGTATGGTATCTGACCCTTCTCTTCCACTAAGTCTGGTGTCCCAAAGCCCAGAGCTTGTTTTGCTCAACTTCTTCACAGAGTAAATTGTCCCATCTATCAGAATGAGACGAGGCAGTCACTTAGCTCTGTGAGGTCTGAGAGGTGACCTGGCAGTCTAACGCTCCTTCATGCAGATTTTAAACCAGCCCCACCCTCCAGCTGTACCCCTCACCCATTTACAGAGGTGCCTGGTCCTTCCTATTCCTGAATCTTTCTACAGCCCTTCGGCCAATGATCTCTCCTGCTTCCCTGCCACATCCTCTGCGCAGTTAGATCTTCAGGTACTTTTCCTGCCTGCCTGGGGGAGTTACCACTCGTTCACTTCCAAAACTATGTTGTCACCTCTCATTTGTTGATGCTTGCTCTATGTTTTTGTTTGTTCTCATGGAGTTATTCACCTTGTATTCCTTTATTGCTCTTCCGAGGTGTTAAGAGCAGCTGTAAACACAACTGTCAGGTTCAGCCAGATACTGTAGGGTGCCATCTTGATTCTGCCATTTTTCCTTGTGGTGCACACTTCCCAGTGGTCAGGTGTTTCAAAGCAACATCTGGCTGTCATTAAAGCCCAAACTATGCTTCACAAAAGAGTGAGGACTCTAGGTTACATTCTGTAAGAAGCAGGTCAATCATGTATCTTTGGTTTAGTCTCAGAATCACAGGCCTGTTCTCCCAGCCCCGATTCTCCGCGTGTTTTGTGGTTTTTGTTCCAGTCATCGTGGGTGTTGGGCTGTCTTCTTGTCAGGACAAATCACTATCTCATAGCTGTCCTGTGCTCTGAACGGACATTCTCTGCTTTTACAGCCTGAAACTGTGAAATTTTCGGCTTCTCGGACCCTCTATGCCCAGAGAGTCTTTACAAATGTCTTTCTTTCATTTCTACCCATAAGCTCCCTGTGTGGTGATGCTGGTGCTAGAGTTTATTTAGGTATCAGGGTAAACTCTGGGCAAACTGTAGACTACACAGAATTTACTTCTGATACTCACATAGCTCGCCCAACTTAGACAGTTCCACCCAAACTCGGGTAATTCATGACTGATGAAGGAAGGCTTGGCCCTCCTGAGAGTTATATTAAAGCAAGACTCAAAGAAGAGCTTCCTGAGTCATTCTGCTAAGGACAAAATGAATAAAAATCCAGTGTGCTACTTAAACAATGTGGATGCCCATGTTTTCACCAGCGTAACAGGTGAATATGTGTCAAAAAGAAAATAAGATCCAGTGAGTATAATTTATAGATCTTTAGTGTAATCCCAAAAGAAAGCCCTTAGTTTAATAAATTACTGATATTTTGAAGTGACCTAGGGGAACTCTAAGAAGCAATGAGATAACCAAGGCCTGAGCCAATGAACAAATATAAAAGCATTAAAAGAGAGACACATAGAGCACAGGTAAGTTGGTCATCATAAGCTGTCTTGATGAACTTAACTACTGTGATGGGTAGGGGTGGATATGCATGTGGAATGTAATTTAGAAATGACCATTTCAGAGCTGTCCTACCCTGGTCTGGGAGGCTAACTTGCCAAGTAGTTGATTCATTTAAAGTGTCATTTATAACACACACACACACACACACACACACACACACACACATTTTATATATCGCCTTGTCCAGATCTTTTAGCTTTGTTGCTTATTCATGATTTCTTCACTATGATGAGGATGTGATCTGACAACCTCTTTGTTCAGAATTCTAATTCAAGAAGGAATTGAACTTTTTGGTCAATACTATCAGAAGAATGCTTCAATAGGGACTATCAAAAGCTTAAACTGCAATTATTTGGCAGATAAATGAAAATAAAATTGGTCTAGTTAATAGGCTTAATAATTCTGGACATTTCAAGATTCATTCTTGTTTATTCATCCTTCTTCAACATTCTAAAATGAAATGACAAGCCAGGCGTGGTGGCACATGTCTGTAATCCCAGCACTCAGGAGGCTGAGGCAGGAGGATCACTGTGAGTTCGAGACCAGCCTGGGCTCCAAAGTGAGCTCAAGGCCAGCCTGAACTGTACAGGGAGACCCTGTCTCAAAAAAAAAAAAAAAAAAAAAAAAGTAAAATGATGTGACTGCTTGCTTTTGTTTTCCTGAAAGAAAAGGTATAAAACTGATGATTAATCTGCAAAATGTTTCAGGTCAAGGCTATCTCTGCACTGCCTTTTGATATGGAACTACCAGGTTTTGGTCAAGTGCCTGAGCTTTAGAGCAGTCCAGTGAGCCATCTAGGGATGTTTCAACTTGTATCCTAAAAGAAATAACCCTGTACATCTTTGCATCAGAGGCCTGCAAATGATCTCCATTTTGAATGGTTCCCTAGATCACTCAAAAATTCTAAGCTAATTAACTCTAAGCTAATTAAAAGTCACAGCAGAATGGGAAATGGTGCATCTTCCTGAACTTTTTCTTTAGCACACTTTGTTTTATGATTATGGAAGAGAATATACTTGTATTTAGGAAATACGGAAGTATTATAGTATAAGGGGTGTTATGTCTGCAAATTAATCTTTTTTATTTTGATGGTTATTTATTTATTTAGCGTTTGTTTTTTTTTTTCCTGAGACACTATCTCACTGTGTAATTCAGGCTAGCCCTGAACTCACTGTGCAGCCCAGGTTGTCCTCAAACTTATGGCAACCCTCCTGCCTCAGCCTTCTGAGTGCTGGGATGATAAGTGTGCACTGCCATGCCTGGCTTGATAGTCTTTTTAAAAAACATATTACTATTTATTTCTTTTCTTTTTTATTTTACAAAAAACTAAAACTAAATTTCATAACTAAATAATAAGAGAACAACAACAGTTACCGTACTGTGTAAAGTCATCTTTAAAACAGCCACTCAGTACAAGACATAGACCAAAAGATTCTTACAAAAAAGAAACAGATAATACACATTTTCTATTAACAAACTGAGATAAACTAGTTGCAAATTATTTTTAGCTTAAACAACTATATACAAACTAAGATAAACTAGTTGCAAATTATTCTTAAACAGTTAAAAATCCAACTGAATATACACACACAGATAGATCAGTATATAGATATGGCTCTTTGTGTGTATACTTAATAGCTACACATATACACAGAGTAAGAGAGACAGAACCAAAGACCAAGTATGCTAAAGGAGTTCTAATAAACTTTCAGTATTTGGCACACCTAGATGAAGGGTACATATACAGGGACTGTTTAAACTAATCTTGAAACTTTTCTGTAAATCTATTATTTCAGAATAAAACAACTAAAAGTATATTTAAAGGATAAGGAAAAGCAATTACAGAATATATTTTAAACAATTTCATATAAATGAAGTGATCATTACACTCTTAAAAAATGGAAATACTGCCCTCCCCCACTGGACAATGAACCCAGGGCCTCACACATGCTGGGTAAGTGGTTTACTAACTACTAACCTACAACCCCAGCCCAATACTGGCACTTGGATTATTCTGTCCCTCGGTTTTTCTTGATGCCTATAACCGCAATGATTGTGGCTTCACTTAGAATTCAGTGTCTTTTTATTTTTCATTTTACAAATATTAGTCAAATACTTTCTGTACCTATGAATTCTGTAGGCAACAATAGGAAACAGAAGACATCTACAGTATCACAAGAAAAACCAAGTATGCCTATGAGCTAAATGGGAAACAACTACAATTTCAAAAATCTTTTGGAAAGTAAGATCTGAGAGGATCAAGATGGAATACGTACATGTACCAATACCCCACCCTGAGTATATTCACTGCGTTTCACATGTACTAATCAATTATTTAAATGTAAGATTTGGTTGCATCACAACCACGTAAATGAACTTCTCAGGCAGCTGAAATCCTCAGCCCCAGAATGAGGCTGTTCCTAGGAAGTCCAGCACCTCTTGGATGGACAGCTCCAGGAGAGCACTCTGAAGTAACATCCCTGCTCTGCAAGATGCTAGCACCCCACTGGGGAACTGGGCAGCCAAACTTCTTCTGTTGCTTCAGATTCTTCCCCTGTACACTGAGGATGTCATGTCAGATGATTGATACGCCCATATACCAACACTCTCAGACACTGAAACTGACTAAGAATTTCAAAATGCTACTTCAGAGGTTCGTTCTGATGCACAAAGAACAGAGGAGGGCAGAAGGCATCACTGCACTGTCATGTGCCACATCTTGTGTGAGACACTTGCCCTACACTAGTGGTGGTGAATCTATGGCACGCGTGCTGTAGGGGGTTTTATATCCTTGAAAGTTTTCTAAAAGGCTCTCCGTGACAATGGGTGTTTTAAAAGCACTTATTTTTGATATATATTTGCACTGTGCTGTTATGTTTCTTTTACTAATAATTCATCATAAAGAAGATAATGTGGTATTTATACACCATAGGGTAATAATACTCTGCCATAAGGACAAACTTGTCATTTGTAGAAAAACAGATACTCCTTGAGACCATAATGTTAAGCGCAACAAATCAGACACACAAGCTTATATAACACACTGTTTCTCTTAGATGAAGGATCTAGAGTAAAAAAGAAAGACAATAGTAAGCAGGGAGACAGATCCTTCTCAAAGGGGAAGGGGCCAAGAGGTGGAGGGAAGGAAGGGAGGAGGAGGAGAAAAGGAACTGGGATGTGTTATGTGCACGTGCCAACTCCATACAGTGCATGTAAACATTCTGCAAAGCAATGTTTACATTTGAGGGAATACATTTGAGATAAGTTTTCTTAAGTCACGCATTAATATATTTTTGCTGGCAAGTGCTTGGTTTTGTAGACAATCATTTTTTTCAGCCCTCTGAACCCTGCTTCTGCAGAGAAGTGCAATCATGTTCACAGGATTCACTAGGAGCCTGGCTCTGGCTGGAGGCAGCAGAAGATGCTGCCAGTAGAATTTCTGTTGAGAACAGTGGTCCTTAATGGAGCCCAGCATCCCAACATACCAGCAGTCAGCAGTGCTCACTATGACAAAGACGCTTGGTGAAGATGCTTCCTGGGATTTCAGAATCTCGCAGGAAGAGAATAATCTCAAAATGATCCCTTGTTTACTTTTAGTAAACATTAAATGTGTTTTCTTTTTTCCACATTCATTCATTCACTTTGTGATGCTGGGGATTGAACCCAAGGAGTGCTGAGTACATCCCCAGCCCTTTTTATTTTTTAAATTTTGAGATAGGATCTCATTAAATTGTCCAGGCTCCTGCCTCAGCCTCCTGAGTAGCTGGATTACAGGTGTGCACCTGTATGTCCAGGCCTCATTTCTCTATTTCAGATTATAATCAATGAGACGAGGAATGGCAGAATAAGTACATGTGTCCTAATTAAGGACTGATACTTTTTTGGTAGAGCAAATTTACAAGTTGAACATAACAGGATTAAATTAGAGGGCCCAAACTGGTCATAACTCAATTACAGAAATGACAAAAATGATGGTGCTCAGAGAATATAGCTTTGTTGTTTAGATGCATGGTTTATCACATAGCAGCTAACAGAAATAACCAAGAGGAGGATGTAGTTCATGCCAGGTAAAGAGAAAAGCTGGATTTGTTCAGTGATGTTGAGACTTCATATTTGCTGTATCTTTATTACTCAAAATCCTACTAGGAATAGAACCTTGTACCTATAAATCTGAAAAGCTCTATTACCTATTACTTCATCTATTTCTTCCCATAGAAATATCCTATAACATATTTTAAAATTTGGTTTCTTAAGTTACATAACAATCAAATGAGAACATACTTTAGATGTGTATAACAGGAATATGATTAATTTTTCAACCAACTTTTATTACTGATGAACCTATTATTTTACAAATTTATTTACATTTTATGAGCCTTTTTTGTAATCTGCACATTTCAATCTTGTATCTTTTTCCTTTTGGTTTCAATTTCCTATTAATTTGTACGAGCTCTTTATAAATTAAAGGGACCACCTTTTTGTCCTTGGTATTTTAGATATTTTCCAGTAAATATTTTAAAGCTGTTAGTGGTGCACGCTGCCTTAGAGAGGTTATATTTTTAAAAATTTACATGGCCAAGTGTATTCCTTTTTCTCTCAAGTCCACACATATCTCTTTATGAACTGAGGCCATATAATGATCATCAAGTGCTCTGCGAGGCTTTGTATTTTCCCATGTGGTCCAATATCCTCCTGTAATGTGACCTGAGCCATCACACAGCACTCGTTCTGACAGATGCATATATAATTCAGTTAAGCAGTCCCCTGTTGTGAGGTATTTTTGGTGTTTTCTACTTATTGTAGTTATAAATAGCATTTTAGTAATATCATTGTACATAATTCATACACACAAATTATTTACGTTAAAGTTCTAGAAGTAAAATTGCTATTGTGACACATTTGTATTTTCAGCTGCCACATAGTAAAGCATCCACCTCCAAAATCTACCATGTGAACAGTTAAAAAGAATTCATTATGACAGGCTAAAATAGTGTTGCTATCATTAGAGTGGTTTATGAGTGATATTCAAATTTTCTAAAATTTACTAGCTATTAGAAATTTCTTTTGTAACTGTTTCTTCATTCCTTTTTTGGTTCACATTTTCATAATTTTAGGTAGGAACTTGCATGGGCTTTTTTTAAATGAAAGAAGTATCCTCATTACAGTTACAAAGGTTTTTTTAGCATGTTGCCCTTTTCCATCTCCTGGCCAAAGTTACTGGTTCAGGCCAGTAAAATCCCTTGCTTTTCTTTCTTTTTTTTGGTGGTGGGGAGACAGGGTCTTGCTGTATACTCTAGGCTGGCCTTGAACTCACTACGTAGCCCAGGCTTGCCTCAAACTCGAGGTGACTCTCCTGCCTCAGCCTCCTGAGTGTTGGTATTATAAGCATATGCCACCACACCTGGCCCTCACTTTTCTGAGCGACTGTCCAAGGACTGGAAGGGTTCCTTGAGCAGAGGAGGTAGTTGGCTGAAATTGCTAGCTGTAATCTTGCAACCACAAGGCGGCGCCAGACTTAAAACAAAGGTGTCCAAGACAAGGCTCAGCAGAGGCTTCCTGTTGTGTGAAATAAATCAGTTACACTACTCTCTGTGTCAGTTTGAATTGCAATTTTGGTTTTTGCATTTGAAAAGCAATAGGATAGTGGTATTATTTTAAGAAATAATAGTGGTATTATTTTAAGAAGTAGAATAAAA
This sequence comes from Chinchilla lanigera, assembly GCF_000276665.1. Lineage (NCBI taxonomy): Eukaryota > Metazoa > Chordata > Mammalia > Rodentia > Chinchillidae > Chinchilla > Chinchilla lanigera. The sequence continues at coordinate 7,579,709 of NW_004955481.1, forward strand.
TAACATTTTTAAATGTTATGTAAGAATATTGGCCAATCTTTGCCTCTGTGGATTCTCCTTTTGCCGCTGCTATACTAGAAAGGCCTTTCGTACTTTCAAAACAAGTATGTGTCCATCGGTGAATTAATGATTTGTGAAGCTGTAAGCGCTAAGCAGGTGGGGGTAGAGAGCGCAATCACAGTAGTGGCAGAGAGCCTTTATAATCACCACATGAATAGCAGTGGGTTGTGCTCATTCCAGTAGATTATCCGTAATTAAAAATTTGTGAAATGCCCACAAAAGCTCTAGATTCTTTGAAATACAAATGAGTTGCCAGTTACAGCTGGTGAATCCAACAGGACTGGACTCCTGTCTGTGTGAGTGGGCTGAATCTAAATCAGCTCCTCCCTATTCAGGCACTGCGAAGGGTTACTATTAGAAACCATCATGAGAATGTCTCCTCCGAAATGGGGGTATAAAAAGTCATTGGGAAGCTGCCCTCTCGGTGTCCTCCTGCAAAACCAAAACCCAAACTCCAGCTGAAACCTGGTATCGACGTGAACCCGGCTGCACGTGAAGAACTGGATGCGCAACAGCAAGAGGGGGAAGAGAAGCACAGACACGATGGTGACGTTGCTCCAGAGGCCTTCAAATGTTCCAGCGCTTTCTTACGCAGCCTCTTTGTGTATTTCTCTGGCTTTAATCTTCTCTCCTTCTATTTTCCTGGGGTAATTTTTTTTTTTTTTGGGGGGGGCAGTACTGGGGATTAAATCTAGGGTCTTTGCGCTGAGCAAGAGCCCTAGCCCTTTATTTTAAAGTTGAGACAGTGTCTCTCTAAGTTGCCCAGGCTGGACTCAAACTTGTCATCCTCCTGCTTCAGCTTCCCAGAGTGCTGGAATTATAGGTATGCACCAGTATGCCTGGATGCTAGGGTCAAAACGTTACATTCTTCAAGTCACAGATGAATGGTACCTACTCAGAGAGGTCTTCCTTGACCTCCCCAAATCTAAAATACATTTTCCTTGTTCTCTAAATGACTGTTCAACTAGCTTTTCCTTCTTTCATAAGTATAGTAATCACAATTTGTGATTATTTCTTTGTTTACTTATGTTTTGTTTCACTCTGCCCAGCATGTGGGCTCCATGAAGACAAAGACTATTTCTAGTTTATTCATCATTATATTTCCAAAGAGTGCCTAGCAATAAATATATGTGCTGAATGCATGACTACTGGCTTGAATAAACTAAGTAACTGTATCAGAAGTTTAAAAGAAGAGCGTCTTGTCTGTAAAAAGGCCCTAAGGGAATCTGACAGGCAAGCAGGGCTCAGTAACTGTGGGGTGTCAGAGCTTACTTAAAAGGAATCGCTCACCCTGTCACACAACTGGGAGGGTGAGCCGTACAAACTGTGGAATATTCAAGGGAGAAAATACCTGGCAGCTGTCACATGGTTCTCAGGTCTCGCAGAACTTCAAAGGCAATGCTGCCGGCTGACGGTTCTAGAGCAGTCTAGCATGAGATTGCAGTTGAAAAAGTTGCCAACCAGCCAATGAAGCAACATGATACATGAAAAAGCCTGGGTTTTGAGAATATTCCTTTCAGATCAAAAGAATTATCTTCATCTTAAGCTGCAGATACAGTACTGTACATTAAGTTTCTGTTTTCTTGTTCATTCTGGGATGAAAATCCTACTCCTGGGATTCATGTGATTTTAATGAAAAACTTCCTCTTTTTTGGACAGTGTCTCTGAATTTTATCAAGTGACCAAGGAAAATGTGTACATCCTTGTTTTTCTCCTGAAAGGACAAAGACTTTGGAAAGACCTCATTTATTCCATTGTGTATTACCCCCCTTTCCACTGGGCCTGTGAGAATAATATAATTCTTCTATTATTGGAATGAGAGGAAAGGAAAAAACAGACTGAAAAACTGTATCAATGCAAATATTGTATAGTAGTTCTTAAATGAACAAAAATCAGGCTCCAAGTGATACGTAAGGAACCAGCCCGTGGAGCAAGGTCAGAAGAGAAGACCCTGTAGTTCACAGAGCTCTGGCTTTAGTGCAGCAGCCGAGGGTAATGGCCAGGTCAGCCCTCTTCTGAAGAGATCGGCAGCAGGTTCCGGGCCTTTCAAAGGTGTGGGAAGCCTTGCTGCTTTCTCCTACACCCCGGACTCCACAGAACCACGCATCATGGCCACAGACGAAGTGCCCCAGAGGAGGCTCCGAGTTTCCCTCTCAGAGCTTCTTGGGTCGCCACATTCAGGAACATATTTATTCGGCCAGACTATGGTGCAACAGACATAGCTTCTTGACTTTACAGTGGTACCTTGGTTCATAAACTTGATTCTTTCCTCAATTCTGGTCGCAAAGCGAGGTGGATAAGAACTGAACCAAATTCAATGCTTAGGTTCAATGCTGACCTTACGGGGAAATTGGATTCAGTTCTCGTCCAATTTGATTTGCGATCAGAATTTTGGAGAGAACTGTATTTGTGAACTGAGGTACCACTGTACTATCCAATAAGAACTACAAAAACTGTCCTATTACCAAATAACTTTGCTTTTAACTCCAAATCTTCTTTCTTCTACCACATAAGAGTGTTGCTAGTTTAGCTTTAAGTTATTGTCTACAGAGAATTCTGTGCGAGGTTATATTACAGTTCAGCAAACAGTCATCTTTTCCCCTCTTAACTTCCACGATTACCCCACTGAGGTGACCTGTTCTGGCCAATGGGATGTAAAAGGACATGACCCAGACAACTTGAAATGTGCCTGGATGGTCAGGCTCTTAGGCTTCTGCCATTACCATGAGAAGATCAAGGTCTGGGGTCCAATGACCTCAGGAAAAGAAGCAACACCTAGAGTCAATGCTCATCTAAAATGGGTCGAATACCAGCTGCATGACAAGAAATAAGTTCTGCTGGATTCACTAAGTTTTAGTATCATGTGGTAGGCTGAACAATAGCCCCTGAGGATGCCCACGTCACAGTCTCTCAAATCTGTAAATGTTATCCCACAGATGAACAAATTTTTTTCAGATATGATTAAATTAAGAGTCTGGAGATAGGTAAGTTATCCCAAGTTGTCTGGCTGGGCCCCAAGTGCAGTCTCATATATATCCTTCTAAGGAGGTAGTGAAAGATTTCAAACTGATTTCAAGCTTTTCTCCAGAGCTGTGAAAGAGTAAGTTACTGTTATTAAAAAAACATTTTTTTAAAGTGTTTTGTTTTTCTAGGCACTGGGAGGCCCAGGGGACGGGCGGGGCGAGCAGGCCCTCGGAGCCGGCCGAGCAGGCTCCCCCAGCCCCCCGCGCCTTGCGCCCAGGCAGCGAGTTC
>NW_004955481.1:7589375-7619228 GCF_000276665.1 Chinchilla lanigera
TAACTCTGTATTGTCTGTATTGTGCTTGTGATATGTTGTAAAATGTTGTATGTCTGTTAATGTTTCCCTCCTTTTATCCTTAAAATAAAATTAAAAAAAAAAAAATAAAGTGTTTTGTTTTTTGAGAGAGAGCCTTGTTATATAGTTCAGGCTGGTCTTGAACTCCCTATGCAGCCCAGGCTGGCCTCAAATGCATGGTGATCCTCTTGCCTCAGCCTCCTGAGTGCTGCAATTACAGGCATGCATCACCACCCTGGGAAACTTCTGTTCTTTTAACTCACCAAGTTTGTAATGATTTTTTATAGCAGCCTTAAAATACGCACAGAGGTACTTTGTAGCATAACTGTGGCTACAGTTTACTGATTCAAACCTGACACACTGTGTCAACTTGAGGAGTCTAGAGGCTTGGCTAAGTGACTCAGCAGTTCTGCTTCTTGGGGTGAAAAGGACATGCCCATTCCGCGCTGGGATGTTGTTCATTTGGTGTCAACTTGAGAAGTTTAGAAGGTTAACTATGTGACTCAGCAGGGAGCCAGGGTGCTTTGTATTCATCCTGAGCCTGTGCAGTAGGAGGGCATGGAGATGATGAGAGTGCTACACACCCCCTGGGGGAGGCTGCGTACAATGTAAGGGAGGGAAAGAGGCTTGATTCCCCTTTAGCTCTTGCTGCTTTTGCTGTTTTCCACCACCATGAACTGTTGCCCTCTGCCATGTGTCATTCTGCCTTGCAGCCAGCTCATTATAGACTGAAACCTCCACAAACTGTAAGCTAAAAAACCTTTCCTTCCTTAACTTTGGGCTATTTTGTCTCAGCAATGACAGAAAAGTAACCAAGACAAAACCCAAACCAATAATAATATTTGCATAGATCATAACAACAAATACACAGTACAGTACTTACTAAGTGATACAGTATGGTGAATGTATTAACTCATCTAATACAACTACACTTGGAAGTGCTATTTCATTTCCCCTTTACAGATGAGAAAACAGAGGCATTGAGAGGTCCAAAAATACAATCCTGTAAGAGCTGGGGCCAGGATCAGAACTCAAGTGCCTATGGCTGACTAAGGCCAAGAACTGTCTGTGGTTAGACAGTATAGTAGTAGAGTCTAGGATTATCCAGAAGTTAGTGATTCTTGAACTCTGGCAAGATTAAAATGTCAAAACTTCTTTCCTAGTTGACAGTAACTCTTGTGTCCACCAATTACTCCCTTTACTTGGTGTTACTAAGGTACCTCATTTAAATGCACATGAGTAGCTTATAAGCATTCATAAATATCTTTGCTTTCACACATAACATAGCTAGTAAAAGACTTTATAAATCCAGAACTACCTAGTACTAAGTCATGGTAATATAATTATATTATTGACAGGATGTTATCTATGGCCACTCTGTAGTGGACATTATGCTGCAGCCCTGGGGAAAACACAACCGAACAAGGATATTGCCTCCCTCAATGATTTACAACCTAGTTGAAGAGATCACAAAAATATGCAAAATTAGTAGATGGTATAAGAGTTAAACACTAGTTAAGGGCCAAGGATATAGTTAAACACTAGTTAAGGGCTCAGAAGCACAACACCTGCCTGGAAAGCACGAGATCCTGGGTTCGACTCCTGGTACTCCCCACAAGCAAACAAATGAACAGATGAGTTAAACATTAGTTAAAAGCTATAGAAAGTACACAATCCAACAGTAATTTTTGAGCTGCAGAGTTCTTTCTCTTTTTTTTTGTCTTTTTTGGGACAGGGTCTCACTATGCAGTTCAGGCTGGCCTTGAGCTCACTCTGTAGCCCAGACTGGTCTCGAACTTGCAATGATCCTCCTGCCTCAGCCTCGCGAGTGCTACGATTACAGGCATATGCCACCATGTCCAGCTAGCAGAGTTCTTATACATCATCTAGCTGACAGGTTCTATGCCCTGACTCTCCATGGAACACATTATGAGGGACATTCACTAGTGAAATATGCTCCCAGGAGTCCTTGAGATGTCCCCTTATCACCCACTCAAGAAGGCCAGTATGAACTTTAAAGAAAAAACCCTGAATCAACTCCTACTTATAATTAATTCGTCAATACTTTATTAGTTAACAAATTACTCACCAGGCATCTCAAATTTGACTATGACAGATGTGTCCCCATCCAACTCTCATCTTACAGATGAAACAAATGAGGATAAAGGAATTGAAGATGACTTACAACCTTCCACAAACCTGAATCCTAAAACCAACAGCAGGTTCATGGCTCCTCGCTCCACTGAACTTAATCATTTCATAGAGCCACACACAACTTCCAAATGGGTTCTGCTGAAAGAGTAAAGATGGCTGTTCAGACTGATCTGACTTTAAGGACTTGTATAGGAAATGGAATGTAATTTGAAGAACACTGAAACAAGGCAAAAGCATACCGAACAGAATATATGTGAAAAGCAGACATGCTTGAGGGTCCAGTAAAAAAAACAAACAAGGCAAAAAACCAGTGATGTAATCCTGTGGTATAATGGGAGCTGTGGTTGATTAGTTAGGTGCTGGAAAAGCCTGGTCTTAATTTGGTAAGTGACTGAAGGGTTTTTGAACAGAGAAACAACATGATTAAAGCCAAGAGGGGGATGGTGTGCAGATTAGAGACAAAGAAGGATGCCTGGAAGATCACACAGAACTGTGTCATCTCCATGGTGCATGGTGCGGCTGATTTTCATACTAAAATACTGATGTACAATGCATGCAGGACCTTTTGATTCTCTCTCTCTCTCTCTCTCTCTCTGTATACAATGGAGTAGGGCAAAGACTGGGATGATGTATTCTAAAACATGAGTAGTAGTTATCTTTCAGTGGTGAGATAACAGGTGATGTTGTTTTCTGTAATTTCTAAAAAAAATTTCATAACAAGTATGTACTATTTTATACATAAAAAAAGCTGTTACTTTGCCAGGTGTGGTGGTGTATGCCTGTCATCCCAGCTACTGGGGAAAATGAGGTAAGAGGATTCCAGGTTCAAGGCCAGCCTGTGCTACTTAGCGGACGCCTGTCCTTAAAATAGTGTTAGGGGGCTGGGGATTTAGCTCAGCGACAAAAGCGCCTGCCTGGCAAGCGCAAGGTTGTGAGCTCGGTTCCCGGTACCGGAGAAAAACAAAAAAAAATAGGGGCTGGGGATTTAGCTCAGCGGCAAAAGCGCCTGCCTGGCAAGCGCAAGGTCGTGAGTTCGGTTCCTGGTACCGGAGAAAAACAAAAAAAAAAAAAAAAAAAAAAAACAAAAAAAAATAGTGTTAGGGTACTGCCTAGAATGTATGAGGCTGTGGGTTCAAGCCCAAGTATCGCAAAGCAAAATAAAATAAACACACAAACCCCACCTGGTATTTAAAATTTTACACTGAAATAATGTGATTATAGTTACATGTTGTTCTTATTTAAAGTATAATAAACTCATGAATAAAGTGCTTTGTCTGTAAAGCTGCATTTAAATTGTAAGTGCTTGATTACATTTTTACTTCCCCAAGGATATTTATCACTAACATATTTTCTATGATTGGCTGACTTCCTCTCTATACAAATATAGTAAAACCAACTCAGAACAGCTAACTAGTAAATACCTTATTTAAAAAAATTATGGGCTCTCTTTATTGTACTAAATTTGAATAGTGATGTTTGGCAACATTAAGACTTTCTGACAAAAATCAGTGAATAAGATAGTCCTAAATTTTCCTTTATTATGAATAGAGTCCCCCCAAAAGAATGATTCATTGCTTCCACTTCAGTTATAATGGGCATGAATGTATGAACGGGTGTAGACACTTCTAGAACTAACAATACGCTTTAAAAAGAATCATATTGAACATCTTATAACATATATTTTTCACATAATTTACTGTGAATACTTCTGATGTTACTAAACGTTTTACATTGTCATTGTTAACAACTGCATAGTTTTCTAGTGCATAGATGCATCGTAATTTATATAATTAATTTCTTGACATTTAGGGGCTGCGGATTTAGCTCAGTGGCACAGTGCCTGCCTGGCAAGCGTAAGGTCATGAGTTCGATTCCAGGTACCAGAAAAAAAAATCCCAAAAAACATTTAAGATTCCCCACTACTTTCCACTTTCATTAGAAATGATGCAAAAAAATTCTTAAGAGTTATATTAATTCTTCAAAGTATAACTTCTGGATTAGAAGTAAAAGGTGAAAGATTTATATGATCTGAAGAGAAACCAGAGTATTAGGTTGTTTTTGAAATGCTTTGTCAAACTATCCTCCAAAAAGTTCTTGCCTATATACAGTGTGCCAGGAGAATATGTATGTATCCTCAGCAACACTGTACATGACTTAAAAAAAACTACATTTGACAGGTAAAAATATGGTTTCTGACTAACTTCTTTTTTCTGTGGACTGACTGTATTTTTACTCAGTTTTCTAATGAAGTATTTATTTCATTTCTTTGGAAGATCCTCCCAAATATGAAAGGTACTCATATTCTGCACTTGCTGAAATATAAAAAAGAAGCTTGAAGCCATTATGTGTCTCCTCATTAAGAGAAACAGAATGCTCTCTACACGCAATGAATAATGATACATTTCCCAGAACATGCTGAATATTTCATAAACTTTTTTTTTTGGTTAGCAAAACTTATGTCCAGGCCAAGCAGAATGTGTTGAAAAATGCCATGACAAAGACCGTGACCAGTTTCTGACATACTTAGATCTCTTGGTAGTTATATACATTTGCAATAGTACGTAAAATAAACCTTACCACTGTAGTCCTTACACTGAAACTACACAGATTCCATTACATATCTAAGTTAATAACCAGTTGAATTTTTCTCAGCTTAATAAAATATGCGGCTAAATTATGTACTTTAGGAAATGCTCTTCTTTTTAGAAATGTCAGTTTTAAGAACCAGACTTGGACTGGGCATGTAGCTCGTGTAGCTAAGCACTTGCCTAGTCTGGTTCTCAGCACTGAAAAAGAACAAAACCCAAAAAACTCTTTTTTAGAGTAATACTTTACGTTAAATATCAGTGTTTTCAGCTAAGCAATAATGGCCACTACAATAAAATATTTGGTCTTTGGTTCTGAACCTCTGTTACCTAATTATTTCCAAAAGGGCCAAAGGGAACTTACAAAAAAGGTACACAGATAATTGAATTACCAAGGTAGAATAAAAGGAGGACAGGCAGGCAGTGGGGTCACAGAGGAAAGGAAACATACTGGAAATCCCTAACTAAGGGTGGTTCCTACATCTGAATATAAATCTGAACCCTGAGCTTCCTGGCATCTACAATGGATAAGAAATTTAATGAGTTGCAAGGATTTCATGATTTAATAGGCATATTTAATAAGGTTGTAATTAAAGTAAATACTCCTTGCACCCAAATATGCCCTTTTTATTTTTAAACAATAATTTCTGCTGGGGAGGAAGCCAAATTAATTGCTGAGTGATGATTCAATGGTATATTATCTGGTGTGGCTATGCACATCTTTAGCTACCTCTGTAATACAGTCCTATTTTTCAGACATGCTTTTGATTTTATAAATCTTATCTGTAAGATCTTTTATTTGTCTGGATTACCACTCCTCACTGAACTGTCCACAAGTTTTAACATAAACATCTACTCTCTGAATCACTTTCCTTTCACTAATTCCTTACAAAGAGAATCTCTTGAGCTTGTAGCAATTAAAAAAGAAATGTGAAATGGAAGACACAGCTATGTTTTTCTCCCCTTTCCTTTTTTTCTCTGCCACCACCTATAGGGGCCAGAAAGTGTTGCCATGGAGACAACAGCTGTTGGATTATGAGTGACAGGTCTCCAGAGAGAAGGGTCTTGGAAAGGGAACATCTCAAGTTAAAAAAAAAGTGATGAGGGATAAACCGGTGCAAGCTGTTTTACTAAATACTGGAGGCTCACGAAAGGTGTATTTAAACTCACAAGAATAAAGGCAGTATTTCCCTCTTTCTTTCATCTAACATAGGAAATATTTTCCTTCTGAAGCAGAACAGATTTCTTTCAAGTAAATCTCACACATATGCACATATCTTGGCATAATTACATTTTAAAATTGGGATTCACACTGATGCACCAAGTTGGTTGCCTTAGTAATGAGATATCACCAAGGCAACGGGTTTGCTGCTCTTTCGGGAGAGCAAATCATTTGCTTCCAACTTAGGGGGAGTAGGCTGGGGAAAGGGTGGCAGTGGATACTTATGGGCAGTATCCAAGAGGGGATAAATAAGAAAAAAATTATTTTTGACATGCTGTAGTATTTTTCAAATATGCTTTTATCTTCTTATTCACCAACTGGGTAGAAGGATAAAAGGAGGCAGAGGGTGAGGGTAAGCGGGGAAGAATGCTCTTGTTTCAGTGCTAAATTTTTGCTGAAGCATTTTATTGTTCTGCGAGGGCTTTACATTTGTCAGTGCGTGTAAATGCTGACAAATATTTAAATGGATTAGTTATTGGCATGTAAGTCAAGAATTTTTTTTTTGCAAGAGTAGAATCTGTGACTTGTCCAAAATAATGTTACTCTAACATTACAAGACCAAAAAAAGTCATACTAGGGTCAACATTAGATTGCCAAAATTAAGAAGTCTGACAATTCAAATTGTTGATAAGGATGCGGAATAGTAAACACTCATACTTTTCTACCTAAGTGCACACTGGCACAATGATTTTGAAAAGCAACTGAGCAAACTTCAGTGAATCTGAAGACGTGCAGACCCTAGAGTCTAGCGTTTGCAGTCTGGGGTACGCACCCTTGAGCAGCCATTCTCAAAGTGTGGCGGGTGAACCCTGAGCACTGTGGAGACCCTTTCAGGAGATCCTCAGAACTAATTTCAGAAGAATAGTAGTAGCACGTTATTTGCTTTTTAAATTCTCAATTTCTCACAAATGTACAGTGGAGTTTTCCAGAGATTATACACCACATGTGGTGACATTATCAGTCTGAAAGCTGACAGAGAATGTGCCTGCATAAAATGAATTTTCTCATGTGAGTTTTTTGAGTCTTCAAAGTTTGGGACTCCTGATCCATAGAAATTTACTTCCAGATGAGGGAGCATGTACAAAAATGTTCATTGCAGCATTCTGTGGAAGGACAGAAAACTAAAAATCAAAGTGACTATTACTAGGAAAGTATGTATATAAGATGAGACTTTGAAATAACAAAGATAACAGAAAGAAGTAAAAGTAAAAGTTATTGCTAACCTTATGGGGTCAATGAAAATTAAAAAACCTGCTGAGAGGGGAAAAAAGTTTCAGGAGAGTATGCACAGTATAGTGTGGAAACAATATAAATGATGAGAAGAAAAGTATAACCACATCAGAGGCTGCCAGCCTCAACTAACTGTTAGTAATGGGGAACCGTGGCGGATCCGTTTGTTGACCCAAGTGCTTTTAGAGGACAGGTCCTAAGCCAGCTCTTTACAGCTTGTTAGGAAATGTTTATATACCTGTTATAAAATCCAAGTTAAATCAAAATTTAATCCTGTCCTCCTAAGATCACTGCTGCCATGTATGCTGGCTTGCTTGTTACCCGTTTGGTTGTGCTGAGGAAGGGCAAGAACTTTCTTGTAACATGGGAAATCTGTAATGTAGTAATCCCAATGATTATTCTATGTTTATTAAAGAAAAAACATTTGAATATTTTTCTAGAACACTTTGCTCCCTATATTTGCCATGGGAAATTGATCATACCCACTAACTTTAGTGACAATGGATCCACTGCAACAATGATCCAGCTCTAAGGAATTCAAGCAATATAAATGGTTTATAAAACACAGGTTAAGATCTATCTTCTGTAAATTTTTTTTTCAAGTAAAATGTGACTCAAACAGAGTAAAGATTTTGGCCACCTTTTTGGCACCTCATCTTCTGGACGGTATTCTTTTTTTTTTTTTGGTACCGGGAATTGAACTCAGGACCTTGTGCTTGCCAGGCAGGCGCTTGTGCCACTGAGTTATATCCCCAGCCTGGCACCTCATCTTCTGGAAAGCCTTCTCTCCCAAGCTCAGATAAGAGGCTCTTCTGTAAGGCCACCAGACTGTCACTGCCCACCCTACTGTATCATGAGCACACTGTCTTGCTGCTCTGAGGGCTAACACATCACCCTCTTGACGGGCTGTCCCCTCTCTGTGGGTGGAACCTGGTCTTGTTCACTTCCATGTCCCCACTAGGGAATAATGAACAAATCCATCTTTCTCACTCATTTAAAAATACACATGAGCACCTTTTTCTGCATAACCACATACCACTGTGTTGTAAGGGTACCTGCCACGTGTTTATTCTCATACTTATTGAAAAGATTAAGCTAATGGCTAATATCAGATCAAAGGCACACTTTATTTCTCTCAACACTCAGGCAAGATTAAGCAGTGTCATTTTGATCATATATACTCTCTGTGAATGGAGCAACGAATGGATTGGCAAAGTAACTGCACTTATGCTTTGTCGGTTGTCGTCCAAGTATACTGTTCCCAACCTACTCACGGCTCAAAACATACTTTTACTAAAACAAATAGAAATCTCATCTCCTGGAGCATGTGTTCTTAGTAAAAAGCAGAGAGTGACACTGACCATTTTTCATTGCTGTACATATGTCAAGAGCTGATTCACACTTTGCAGATCAGTGTTTTCTTCCAATTGTACGAAACATAAATCTTAGCCCATATATTCAACAGTAGATGGATGATTCAGACATCCCTAGATGTCTACCAAGGTTATTCACTAAAGGAACTTTGTCAGATTTTAGTCTGCTTTCTCTCTGAGCATAATGCCATCATCACCTTTGTAGCTTTTTTATGAACCAACCCAACCAAACTAAAAATCCCGTATTAAAACAAAATAAACTTGCTAAGAATGACAAATGTGTGCAGGTGATGGGAAGATGCGGATTTACCATACCATTCTATTTTTATAAATATTTGCAATTTTCATGATAAAATACTTTTAAAAGAATGAACACTTTTTTCTACATTATAGTCACACAGTGACTGTATACCAGGCCCAAAACCAAACCTCAATAAATTCCAGAAAGTACATCATAAAGCACAAAATGATCATAAAACCAAACTAAAAATAATAAAATCAGAATGACACAAAAGATACACATAAAACATGTATCACTTAGAAATGATTTTAAAAATCTTAAGTAATTTTTTGGGAAAGAGGAAACAGACATAAAAAAATAATGAAACGATAATGTAGTGGGTTGAACAGATACAACAAAGGCAGATCTCCACAAACTCCAATACTCATTATTAATACATGTGAAAGAAGCTGGAGAAAGATCATCTCCCCTCACTTCTATTTATGTTAAAAAGGAATTGGTGAGGACAACAGTTAATAAATTAGAAATAAGAAAGTTGTAGAATTAATAAACAAAGTGGAGAGCTGGTCCTTGGAGGCAAAAAATAATGAAGTGTACCATAAGCTAGTGCTGACACAGGAAAAGCAGTGAGCATAAGGAACGACACAAAGGGAGCGGAGGAGACTAAAGAGACTACTTAGTTCAGTTCTGTCCGTTTAAACCCAATACCCCGACGATTCTGTAGAAAAATATAAAATTTCAAAACTGATCCCACATGGATACAAAACAAAAATGCACTGATTATTATAAAGAACATGAGAAAGCTGAAGAGCTAGGCTACCTGAAAGTGCCTTCTTTCAGGTAGCTTCCCAAGGAGAATTCAACCTGACCAGATGAACTCTAATCTGTTTAGACTATTCTAAAATATGGATAAAGAAAGGAAAGTGCCATGTTTCTTGTTGAGGCAAAGGTAATATTGCTACTGAATTGATCAGTAATATTGTTTGTACTGGTAACTCAAATGAGGAAAAAAAAAATCACTTGAGCATTTTGATACCTGCTAAGAAGTAACTGGATACAATTAAACACCTATTCTTGATTTAAGTATTCTTAACATATCTCGAATGGATGGACCCCTCCTTAACATGTTCAAATACATCTACCTCAACCAGTAGCATAGGTAAACAGAAACCACTGGAGGCATTCCAGTTAGTGATAGGAACATCTTAAGGCTGCCCCAAACCACCATTTAAGAAAATCTCTTCCACAGGCTGGAGCTTCTAGTCTAGGATCACTTGGCCCCATTATTCTGGGTCTGCAGTGAGGCAGCACATTATGACCTCAGCCACGCGGTGGACAAAACCACTTACTTTGTCATCCAGGAGGAGAAAGAGGAAGGAGTCAGGGTCTCACATCCCGTTCAAGGGGACTCCCACCATGACCAAGAGACTCTTCACAAGGTCTTACCTCTCAAGGTGCTACCACTTGTGCCATGCTAGGGCCCAAGCCTTTACAGGTGGACCTTCGGGGACACTCAACATTCAAACTATAGCAAGCAAATTCTTCTGAGTAAAGACAGGTCACACAGACACTTATGTGCCTGACAGGTAAACAGGAAATTCACTCCTCTAATCTATTAGCCTACCCAAATTTAAATCAAAAACCCCAAATCAGAAAAGCCCAAGTTGAAGAAAAACAGCTAAAACAAAACTTGGGCAGATTTATCTCATTATACACATAGTAACAATCACTGTATACTTCATCTCAGCTCCATGCGTTCGTTGCTGAACTGACAATATACTCATCTCATAGCACCTCCCTGCTTAAAGCTACAATTTTGAAAACTTTTAGTTTCTTTACTTATGCTGTCTAGAAATACTATCTTAGTGATTTCTATTCGAAGGTGATATATGGAGCACAGACATGAAATCAAATGCGGAGGCTATGTGGGTAAGTGAATCCATTGTGTACTATGAAAGGAAGAAAAGAATGGCCTTTATAAAAGCTTGCTGGCCAGACTGACTCATTTTAAATAATTAATTAAATGATGCATACATCAGTATAATACAACTGAAGCTTTTTATAAAATGCATTTTGAAATATTCAGACAAAACATTCAGATTTTAGGTAAATTAGAAAAAGTATGTAACATGAAAATATCTAGCACTACAGTGAGACAAATACTTTCATTTTTAGCTGACGGGAACAACTGGTCCAATCTTTCTGGAGGCAATGTGAAAACAGTATAGGAAACTTTAAAGGTATACACCTTTTAAAATAATTTCATCTCTGGGGTTTACTCCAAGAAAATAATCAGTAGTATAGGTAAATAAAGTATGTCTGTCAATACTTAATAGTCATAGCAGTACTCAATGTAAGAATTATAATAGCTAATATTTACTTAACTGAACCTTTTTTTGTGATACTAGGGATTGAGCCTAGATCCTTGGCATTGATAAACAAGTACTCTACCAATCAGTTACATCTCTGATTTTAAAATTTTATTTTGAGAGTGGGTCTCACTAAGTCACCCAAGATGGCCACAAACTAGTGCTCTTCCTGCACAGCCTCCCAAACTGCTGAGTTACAGGAATGGGGCACTATACATAGATTACCGAACTCTTAATATGGGTCAGCCACTGCTCTAAGCAGATAGAGATGTGCACTGTAATGCAACCAGGAAGAGGGAAGAACTGGGAAGACCTACACGACTACGGACAGAATGATTAAGGAAGCTCTATGAAGAACTAGATCAACTCTCACAAATATGCCATGTGCTTCTACACACCAAGATATAGCAAAATGTATAGTTATACAAAAACTATAATGATTTTAGATTATATTTAATATAAAATTATATTCAAAATAATATATTTTTTTCATTTTTCTGCATGAACTTGTATTGCTGTTGCTTATATACTATAAAACCAATGAAAGTCTTTGAATTTAGATTTTTTTAAAAAAGGATTTAATTTTACAAATTTTCTATGTTATCAAGCACAACCAAGTACATGAAAAGAAACAAGATGCATTAAACAGTTTACCTATAATTCTTGATATTGAACCATTAATGGTTTAAATGATGACAATGAGAAGTATACTTTTTATGAACTGGAAAGTAATATGGTCAGATCCTCGCCCGGACAGAGAAGAAAAATCTCCCTGAGCAGAGTTGCTGACCTCAGCTGCCAAGACAGAGGTATCAGGGAGCCAGAGATGCCAAAGAAGATGAACAAGCAACTGCCCTACATAGCCACACCTGCAAGATATGGATGTTACCATGACTCCCAACTTCCCAGACCCAGGCTGAAAATTTCCCGCTCCTCCCTGCTATACCCCTCCCCTAACCAAACACCCCTATGAAACCTTCCCCAACTCATCCCTCAGGGCCAATGGTCTTATTTCCCATAGCCTGCCTGCACCCAGGCTGGAATAAACTTCACTTATTGCTTCACCTTTGCCTGACTCGGTGGAGTTTCCCCTAACAAATACAGCTTGAATCTCCTCTGTAATCTTTGTGTTTTGCCGTTTATTCCATTAAGAACAATTAAGTTTGGAGGTTGTAGTTTTAGTGAACATCCTTGATTCTACATCTAATAACCTGCTGTGAAATCTTTAATAAGGCATAGAAAAGGTATGAAAAAACACTGAAAGTCAGATTTCCATACATTAAGATCTATTATGTACTATAAAAAAATTACTGTGATGTTGCCATAGACTGCAGAATAAAATGGCTCTAAAACAGATTCACATAGATAAGTAAAATTAACAGTAGACAAAGATAACAGTGGACAAAGATAAAATATCAAGTTATTAAGAAAGAAGGAATTAAAAAAATAAAATTAAAATAGATAGTTATTGACCTGGAAGAAAATAGAATGGACCCGTGTCATACCATTACGAGACTAAATTCCAGATCTGTAATTGTTTTCTGGAGAAACTCAAAAGCTATCAATAGAAAGACATACTTCATTAAATTAACCATAAAAAATTTTGCATGGAAGAGTATACTATGGACTACAACTTTTTTTTTTTTTTTTGGTTTTTCTCCGGTACAGGGAACCGAACTCACGACCTTGCGCTTGCCAGGCAGGCGCTTTTGCCGCTGAGCTAAATCCCCAGCCCCTAAAGAAGAGTATACTATGAACGGAGTCAGATGACAACTGTAACAAAAATAATTCTAATATATAAAATTGATACTTCTTACACAGGGCTAGCTCCCACAATTCATAGGAAAAACAGAAACCACAGAAAAACAGAAAAATGGGTCAATAAACAAATATAATAAGTGGAGAGGCAGTCCAAAAGGCCAACAAACACAATCTCACGAGCAGTCATGGAAATTGAAATTAAAGTAGAAATAAGATATCATTTCTTACTGATTAGAATGGAAAAAACTCAAAAGCCTAGTGAAAGACACTGTTATCAAAAACTTGAAAGACTGTTCACCTACTTTGTGGGAGAAAATGTGAATTGTTTTGAGAAAATCTTTGTGTGTGTGTGTGTGTGTTACTGGGGACTGAACCCAGGGGCCTTTGCATTAAGCTATATCCCCAAATCCCTTTAGTTTTTTTCTTTTTTTTAATTTTGAGGCAGGGTGCTGCTAAGTCACGAAGTTGCCCAAGCTGAGCTAGAACTTGCAATCCTGCCTTGGCCTCCCACGGTGCAGGGATAACATACATGCGTCACCATGTCCAGCTTCAACACAGCATTCTAGTTCCTGGTGATCTGGTGCATAGAAACTAAGCCCTGGTGTGGAAGGCTGTGGGTATAAAGATGTCTATTTACAGGAAGTCTGTGGCAGTGTCCAGAAGAGGGTTAACATTCCAGGCCCGAGATTGTTACCATAGAGAGGCTGGCTATAACATGGTCCTTGACTCTTGTCTGGGAACTCCCAGGCAAACAGTTCCCTACACTGATATAAAACTTCCCCTAGGTATTAAGAGTGGCTCAGTGTGCTTAAACTGATGCACAAACAATGTGGTTTGTGCTGCACACCAAAATTCCTTCTGAAATTTTGGTGCATGCTAGGCAGAGGTTTACATGACCAGCCCCCAGTAAAAACGTTGAGCACTATATGTCTCTAATGGGCTTCCCTGGTAGACAGCACTGGCTTGTGTTGTCGTAACTCATGGCTGAAGGAATTAAGCATGAACTGTGCAAATCCCCTGGGAGAGAACTCTTGGAAGCTTATTCCTGGTTTTCTCTGGATTTAGTGCCAAGTGCCTTTTCTCTTTGCAGATTTTGCTGTAATAAACTTTATTTATCAGTACAACTCTATATTAGGTTTTGTGAGACCTAGTGAACCAGGGAAATTGGGAATGTTCTGGAGACTACTGACCTGGGATGAGAAGAAATGCGGGCAGGGAAGGTAAATGTGGGGGGAAAAAAGAGTAAAAAAATACTGCAGAAAATTAGAAAAGTAGTAAGAAAACCATATGAACTAATGTTTCATTTTTATCCTTGTACCTATGTACAGAACAATAACAGGAGGATGCAGGGGCTGTGGCAATAGCTCAGTGGTACAGCGACTGCCTCACTTTTGGTGGTAGGATTTTATGTGCTTTTTTAAACCTTTTCTTTATAATTTTAAAAATTGTTTTCTAAGGCTGGAGACTGAAACATGTCAGGCAAGTGCTCTACCACTGAGGCACATCCACAACCCTAAATCTGATTTTACAATGAGCCTATGTGATTTACATAATCAGGAGAAAGATAAAGCTATTTTTATTTAAAAAAGGAAATAAATATCATTTGTTAGAGAATTCTTCTTTAAAACAGCAGCTCCTGATGCTGCCTCTACTAACTTCCCACTGAGTTCCTGTAAGGATATAGAAAAAGGGAAAACATCATATAGGAAGTCAGGTGACTGAGGACCTATTCCCAGAAGCTGGGAGAAATTTCCATGAATTCTATGGCATGTGGAGTTGGTCAGAAAAACATAACCAATAGGTTATATGGTGCCCTAGAAAGGTTCCTAGGGACACACACCCTTATCCCCCTATCCCACTTTCTATGGTTCAGAAATGTGAGATCTGTCACACAGAAAAGATAGAACCACTTTCCTTCTACTGCATGGTTGGTGGCTTATGAAGTGGTCATCTCTACTTTTTAAAGAATTTCTCTTTCTTAGAGATTTTAATTTCTCACCAAAAAGAAAGCAGAGGTAGAGACTAGTAATAGCATATTGTATTTCTAGAAGCAAAGTGTCATAGCAGCTACATATACCCGGGATTAAATCTTTGTACAGCTGAGCTGGGCTGTGGGCTGGGAGAGGAGTAGTGAGCCTATCTTTCGCTGGCAGAGATGAGACAGACTCAAGTCTTGCAGCATATTAACAATCGAAAACGAGGTGGGGAAACTGCCACTATATGTTTAAGAAGAGGATTCCACCAGTCACCAAGAAGGCAGAGACTGAGTTCAGGGTGGGGTGACTACACAGTTTATTATCCCCACTGGGACATGAGAGTGCTTGGGGTACTACTGGTAGCTACAATAGCAATAGGCATCAACCAGGACTGGCTTATGCCAATTCTGGAGTGAGAACACCCTGGTTCACTCAACTGACTAAGCCTGAATCAATTTCAGGTATAAGCAGAAAGAGATAAAATCAGATCTGAGGGGAAAAAAAAAACATTTAAAAGTAAGAATTGAAGAGAAAGGACTTAAAGAGAACAAACAGATCCACAAAAGTAATTTACTGTGGCAGACAGAAATCTAACTTGCAAATTTACAAGCACTCTTGGAGAAAGAAAAAGAAATGAACAAAATTTTTTAAAAAAGCAATTACTAGAAGGAAACCTGGGAATGAAACAAAATTGAGTATTCCGGTCCAAAAGTTATTCTGAGTCCTGGGAAAATAAATGGAAACGGGACCAAGACTTAGAAACATCTTGACAACTGGCAGGCGGGAGACAACTTTTCTTATTCACACATGACATATCATTTACCCAGGAAAACTAACAACAAACATGAATCAAGAAAGGTTTTACTCTGGATACAGATAAACCAACATAAGCCAATATTTTTTCTCTGCACCAACACTGCCACATAGATAATATAATAAATTCACACTAGCAACAAAAGTAGGAAAACATCTGGAATTCTTAAGGCCTCTTTCAGTCTTAAGGCCAATGAAGAGATGATCTATTTCATACGCTTAATGTGATAATTTAATATTGCAAAAATGTTAATCCTTTCAAGTGAATCTATAAATTCAATGAAGTCCTCACAAAGTTATTGTTGCATTTAATGAACTTATTACACATATTAAATTTTATGTTACAGAATAAACGTCTATGTATAGGTTAATCCATCTTAATAAAGAGAAGCAGAGAAGATGGATTTATCCTACTATATACTAAGACATACAATAAAAACAGTAGCATAGTACAAAGACAAATAGAAAAATGGAACAGAGCTAAGTACTCAGAGACAGGAAAAAATATACACAAACTTTACATAATGAAATGACACCAACAATTAATGGTAAATGAACAGGTTGTTTAGTAGTTGATACTGAGAAGATTGGGTAAGTGTATGTAGCAAAAGAAAAATCCAACTCCTATGTAAAACCACATGTATGGGTGGATTCTAAATGGATTAAAGACCTAATGTAGAAAGGATATTCACAGAATAAAACTTAAGATAATATCTTTGTGACATAGAAATAAGGAAATTCTTATTTAACAAAATTCAAAAGCAGAAATTATTATGCAAAATTGAAGAATTTGGTTATGTCAAAATTAAGGAATTTGTTCAATAAAACATATTATAGATAAAGTTCACTTGAATATATTTATAACAAAGGGAATAAAAGGTTGTCTGAATATTCAAGGAATTCCTACTAATCAACAAAAATAACAACTCCATTAGAAAAATGGACAGAAGATATGAATAGGCATTTCACAGGAAAATCCAAAGAGCAAGCAAGCATTTAATGAAATGTTTCAAATTCAATAGTAACTAAGGAAATGCAAAGTAAAATAATAATGAGATATCACTATATCCATTAGTCTCATAAACTTTAGGTAACAGGTAGTAGGTATTATACTGGTAGGGATGTGGTCATGTAGCTGGTGGTTGTGTAAACTGGTAGTAATTCTGAAGCAGAATGTGCTACTATTTATACCAATTAGGTACATGCTATGATATATATGCTATTAATTGGCAACTTTTTTTCTGGTAAATATCTGAAGGACATCCTCAAAGAGGTACGTGATTTTTTTCTAATACATATTTATAACTTTTTGCATTAAAATGATTCACACAGAAGCAATGAGAACGAGGGTGGGAAATAAAAAGAATGACTGCAAGAATGAAGTAAGAGGGGGGCTTGCACAGACAAACGAGTAGAAGTTAATGAGACATGGAGCCAGCAAGCCATAGCTGGCGTCCAGTGGCTGTGGTGGTGGTGGCTGCAGGGGTAATGATGGGTGAGGGAGGCAGTCATGAACATAGTGGCAACATTTTTGAAATATAAGACAAAAAATTTCTTTAAGCATTTAAGTTGAGAGGAAAAACAGAGCTATAAAAGACAAAAAGTAGACTGGCCCATACATTTCTTTAACTTCAAATACCAGAAGACAAAATGTCTCCAGAATTTCCAGGATAAGATAATTTTGAACTTGGGTAGTAAGGTAAGATTTCTATGTGTGAAGGCAACAAACATTCTAAGATATGCATAGACACACAGATTCTAAGATGTGCGTATACACACAGAATATGCCATCATGAAATTTTCTTATTAAAACACTAAGCAAAGTTTTAAACACAATAAAGGCTTTATCCTTATACATAACATATAAAATTACCTTTTGGAGGAAGAGGACAATCCTTACAAGCATCTGAGCACGGAGTTCTTCCAAGGTAAACAACGTACGGGGTGTTCGGATGAAAATTTTGGTCTTCCCATAAGCTACATCATCCTGAAAACCACATTGGTTTATCAGCTTCTTGACAGCTTCTTTGTCTGAAGGAAGGTCATGGTTGGGCCAGGTGAATTCAGAGATCATCTTATACCTAGAAGAAAAAGAACAGAGCAGAGATTAAGGGAGAAAAATGAGATGGTCATCTCAGCAGAGAAGCTATTCCATAAAGTTTAAGATGTGTGACAGAAGACAAAACAAAACACTTGTAAACTGTTAACAGAAGTGAATTTCATTAGCCTGATAAGGATGAAAGAAAACCTTCAATAAAATAAAATAAGACTCTTCTTAAACCAGGGATAAAAGGGACTTCCTTAATCTCATTAAAGTTACCAATATTTTACAGCAAGCACTATTTGTAAACGGGTGACCTTGGAAGCACTCTCTTCACAAACAGACACATGGATGTTTCTGTCATGGGCTCTGTTCTACACTGTTCTGGAATACAGAATTGGCACGCTGAGACCAAGAAATTGATTGATGAGGAAGGGACAAAACTGATACTACTTATGAACAACTTGCCTCTCTTCAAAGGCAATCAAGCAGATCTTTACATAACCTTTAAATGAAAGAAAGTTAATCAGTGCTATGTATGTAAGATATAAGATCAATACACAAAAATTAATTGCATTTCTACATACAAGCAGGCAACAGCTCCCTGCCACGGGTCTCATAAGGCAGCTCTCCACATGGCAGCTTGCTTCCTTAGTGTGGCTGAGCAAAATGGAAGTCAGAGTCCCAAGCTTTTTGTAGCCCATATTCAGTAGTGACACCCTACTGCTTTTATCTTATTTTACTTTATTAGAAGCAATCAGAAGGTTCAGCCTACACTCGGAGTGTATAGCGCATGAATTCCAGGAGACAGAGTACCAGGCCATCTTAGAATCCTGCTTGCCACAGTGATTTTCCTCCTCATACAAAGTCGTTTAATACATGCAGTAAAATCAAATAATATTTTTCTTATAATGAATCTGAATTTTAAGTCACTGACAGAAAGGTTTTCTTTACACTCACAGATTCATTTACTGATATTTTCTTCTAGTACTAGCATGTTTTCTTTTTATGTTTAAATCTTGGATCCATGTGAATATGGTGTAAGGTATGGATCTAATAATATTTTTTGATAATTATCCAGTGATTCCAACACCATAAAAAGCCCATACTTCACCCTGTGATTTAACAGGTCATCTATATCATATGCTAAATGTTTTTTTCTGGTTTTTTTTTTTTTTTGCTTTTTTTCTGGTACCGGGAATTGAACTCACGACCTTGCGCCTGCCAGGCAAGCGCTGTGCCACTGAGCTAAATCCCCAGGCCCCATATGCTAAATTTTCATACATGCTTCAGTTAATTTCTGAACATTCTAGTATGTTGCATTGCTGTGTCTCTATCTGTGCATTGGTACCTCACGGTTTTAACTATATGGGCTAGAGGAACATTTTAATATCTCTCTTTTTTTTTTTTTTTTTTTTTTGTCTTTTTAAAAGGTCTTTCTAGCTATTCTAAAAGCTTATTTTTTGTATGGACTTTAGAATGAGGATTTATAGTTTTAGGAAAAAAACAGAATCCAGCCAACAAACAAAGTAAAAACAAACAAACCCTCAAAAAACCTCCAAAATCCCCTTGATACTAGTTTTCTTGAGATCACGCATTAAATTTATATATGCTACCAAGAGCAAGGGATGTTTTCTCACTTGAGTCTAGTTTTGTGCATTTCAGGCATCTTTAAAAATTTCTTCATTGGGTTTTTCATGTTCCTTGTTAAGATATCTAAGCAGCATAGGGTATGGTTAATTTGCTCTGCTGATATCTCTGTTGATCTTTCTCTTCTTAGCTTCCTGGATATTCTTTCTTTGGCTCATTTTCTGGCAAGTCTGGCTACTACTGTATCCCTACGTGAGGAAGTGTCCTAGGACTCAGCACAGGACTTCTATGTACACCCTCCCCACATCACCGCATCTAGCCCACTGACTTTAAATAATTTATTTTAAATCTAAAATGTAAAACATAAATATATTCATACTGTAAAATACAGCAAATAGCTTTCAGTTCATAATATACCATCCCCAGCCTCAACCTCAGTTCTGAGCTTCAGACCGACAGATCAGACGCCCACACAGGTCTTGAAGGCACCTTCAACTTCTCTTTCAGTCTTCCCCACCTCAGTCTACCCAGTTACTACCGCTGGGATCCTTGGAATATTTTAATCCTTTCTATCATCCCTTTTCTACCATTATTTCTAATCCATCATGTCCTGCTGATTTTACTTCCAAAATATATTTAAAATCCAACAACTGTGCTCATCTTTCTTGCTGCATTCTTGTTTTTTTTTGTTCTTTTTAAAATTTCCTATAGAATCCATTCTGTTGTTTTCTAAAAGCTTTAAATCATCTTTGTCTTTTGTGACTCTTCACCTTCCTCATCATCCTGCAATAACCTCAACTTGTTAGGGTTCGGTAATGTGGCAGCTCCTTTTGCTTAGTCCTTGCACACTTTTCCCACTGCCTGGAATGCATCATATTTAGTTCTCAAAAGGCTGGGTCCTTCTCCTACGTTAGTCTTCCCTTGATCTTCCTACATCAATACTCCCCACTCCATTACCCTATCTAAAACAGTTGTGTGTTATGTTTTCTCTTGTACCACTCATGATAATTTGTAATCATATGGATTTGTGGGCTTATCTGTTTAATGTCAGTCTCTCTCACCAGTCCGTGGGTACCACAAAAGCAGAGACTTTATATATCTGCCTATCACCTTGCCTGAAACGGTAGGAGGCAACAGATATTCGTAGGATAAACAGAGGAATGCATTTAAAAGCCTACTCACTTTGCAAGGAAGGGACAAAACTCAAGGCAATGAAAGAGTTTAGTAAGAAGACAGACACATAATCTCACATAAAAAAGGAAGCAAAATCAGAAACCTCTTAAATCTGTTATAAAACTAGAATAAGGGCCCACCTTTGGGCTCTAGGTGGGTACGATGGCGTGTGTCATCAGGCACACTGCGGTAGCTGGAAGCACTGAGGCTGCCACCCTGTTCAGCCCACAGGCGCTCTGCTTTCCTTCCTACCGGCATAGGCCATGACCCCCATTCACTAGCAAACCAGCATCCTAAACTTGCTAATGAAAAAGCTGCACTCACCCACTTTCTGACAATTTGCTTGACCCCTCTGATCGACTTCAGCAACTTTTAAGGTTATCAGTATGCTAAAATCCTCCTCTTGTGTTTTTCAATAACAGAAATGAAAATAAGGCAAAGTGACAAGTGAAAATTTAGATTCAAACCTGCAATGCATGCAAAAAAACCTGTGGAATCTAAAATCAAAATTTCACTTAGAAAATACTACTTTTTTTCTCTCTCATCATCTCTAGAAACATTGGTCCAATACACCACACACCTATCTCACCGCACAGTCCACTGGCAATAGGTTCAGTCAGTATGACAATATAATGAAGTGGTAATTTCTCAATCGTGGCAAACTCATTTTCTATGAAGTGGAAGGTAAACCCTGTATCCAGAGTAAGAACAGGCTAATTTTCCCAGCTGCACACCCCATCATCTACGTAGCACTTTCCTATATGACCCCAGAGAATCACTCACCTTGACTTAAATAACTGTCGACTGGGTTGACCTCTGTCCAAAAGCATATTTTTTGGGAGAGTGCGTTTAACACATCTGTTGTAACTATAGCTATATATAAATTTTTTGTTAAGTATTCTATTAGGTGCTTTTTTGTTGCTTGGTTTGCTCTTGGACAGACTAAGCTTTCTTTATTTTCCCCTCTGATTTGAGAGCCATATGTTCAATTGTGAACCAATGTTTTTCCCTCCCAGTACTGGGGATTGAACCCGGGGTCTCCTGGGCAAGCCCTCTAGCATTGAGCTACAATCCCTAGCCCCTGATACACTGTTCAAGATTGTAGGCTCCAGAGTCAACTGTCTGAGTTCAGATCTGGGGCTATGTAACCTAAGGCAAGTTACTTATCCTTTCTGTGTCTTAGTTTCCTCATTCACACATGATGTGTGATAAAAAATACAGTGAATGTTTAAATTAAAAATTACAGTAAAAGATACGTTACCATTAATGCCCCTCAAAACATTCCTCTTTGCTTTGAACACATTTATCCATCATTCTTATCATTTTGTGAAGTGGTTCCAGAAGTGTTTTTTTGCGTGTCTTTAGTTACAATGTCTTTAGATTCAATGTCCTGAATTGATTAAAAATGTTTACATCTCACTGTCATTTTAACTTGGGGAAAGAGTAAGAAGGCACATAGTGCTAGAATCAGAGAATAAGTTGGACAAAGACACACTGTTGTTTTTATGAGCCGGCCCTTCCTCTGGATGGCACCTGGCACAGCTTTCACCTTATTTTTTATCACACCTTGAAAAGATACTCACAAAAGAGGACTTCCAGAACTGCTCCAGAAAGCGGCAAGAACAAGGGGCTAAGTGTGTTTGAAGCCAGGAGGAGTGTGGGGTGGGAGTGTATGTGGGGGCTGTTAATGGCAATATGTCCTCTGTAATAAAATTTTTAGAAATTTTTCATCATTTGTTTTGTAAAATGAAGATAACATATTCTCCTCATGTAGCTGTCAGTTTTGGTAACTTACGACATGCAGAATGCTTAAAATGGTGCCTGCTATATATTCAAAAACTTAGTGGCTATTATTATAATTCTCTTGAAAATTTCAAAACACATAAATTATTTTTTCCTGTTTAATCATTACATATGTCTTTTCTATAAACAGAACATAAGTTTTTACTTATTTCTATTTCTTATCCTCATTTAGCTTTATTTCTGGATTATTACTAGTCTCTTTCCTTCCTTATAGTCAATACGTTTTTAGATTTAACAGAAATTTTTGCTGATTTATATTTCAGGTATTATTTTGGCATCCCACGTTTTCCTTCTTTGTTCATCTTTCTTCTGCTAAAGTACATCTTCTGGAAGATTTTTTTTGGACAGTTTCTATGAATATTAAATTTCCTGAATGTGTCATAAAATGCTTTTTTAATTTTACACCATGAATGGCATTTTGGCATGCAATATAATTTTAAATATAAACTTCATTTTCTCCAATAGGAAGACACCACTACTTTGTCTACTTGATCATATATTAATGAGAGTTATGTCTTTCTTTGAGCGCAGGCAAATTCTTGGCCACTGTTTGAACAATGCTTTTCCTCTACTGTCAGGCTTTCCTTCTGGTAATCCTGTTCAGTGGGCTTTGCCTCCCCTGTAGCTGTCCTGGCCACTACGGCAACCTCCTGATGCTGCAGACTATGATAAACCAGCTGGCTGGCTCTTTAGGTTGCGGATCAATTCTCATAGCCATCTTCACTTATATCTGTGATGCTGGGTTGCACTTGAGTCTTCCCAGCTGCTTCGTATGGTATTTAAGAGTAACTCACAAGCCAGGGGTTTAGCTCAGCGGTGCAGCACCTGCCTGACAAGCATGAGGTCTTGAGTTCCATTCCCAGTATCACCTGCTCCCCACAAAAGAGTAAACTCACACCTCTAAAGTTCATTGAGAATTCCTCTTCCTGATTCCATAGCTTGGCTGTGCATTCACTTAGTTTTAAATACACATATTTTGAATTATTTGGGGATGCTGTAGAGTGGGAATGGGCCAGTTAAACTTATACTACAAAGACCACTAGGTATGAAATTCGTAGGTTCTTCTTCATGTTTCTACTCTATTTTTACATGAGTATTAAAATATTTTTCTAATCTTACTCATAGCATACTATTTATGTTCAAAACAAACACACTAACAACTTTCAAGTTCAAAGTAGAGTAGTCCAAAAGGGATTAAAAGTAGGTAAAGATACAACCTGCAAATTCCTTGTCCCCTCTAAAGCAAGCTTGCTCACTGTTCACTTGTTTCAACTGCTTGCATGCCTTCTTCTGTATCTCATGAAAATACATTTTCAGTTCAGCCCCATCCTGTATTTACTTTCTACAGTGTTCATTCTGATATTCAACTTTGGCTTATTTTCTATAAGCAACAGCACAAAAACAAATTCTATGCTGATCGCTTGCCAGAATTTTCCAAGCACAAATGATAGACTAGTAACCTTCCTAATAATATAACCTGACACTGTTTGCAATTAAGACGTAGATGAACATACCTTTACGCATGAAAACATTTCTACTATATAGTCTCAATATAGAGAGTTAAGCAACTGTATGGCTTCATCAGGAAACATGGTCAGTTTTGAACATAACCTTTAGAGTAATATAAAGTTAAATTTCAGTTTTCCAGGATATTATGCTATGCAGTTGTATTCATTCCATTTAAGAATACCCCCTTGGCCTAAATTCTTACTTCTGCACATGGGCTGCTCAGTATTAGGGGAGAAACCCAACCATACCAGCTGGCCTCATCTTATGTTTATAAACTCACATCTCAAATGGACACTGTTCTCCCTGACCACAATCCTTTTAAACAAACCTGTGCTTTCCCACTCACTAAAGTGAGTCTTCTCATTTCCCCACAAGCCTTCTAAGCCACCTCTCCTACCACTCACTCTCAGCTCATGAGAGTGAGCCTCAGCCTTCACTAAGAACACAGAAGAAGAAGAAGAAGAAAAAAAACAACATAGAAGGGATCACAAAGGAACATTTTCATCTTTGTCTTCAGTGAAGCTTCCGGCCTTCCTGATCTGTATTCGTGTTCTCTGCCTAGTGTCCTGTTGCTATGGGTAATGTCCCTGCTCCTGTGTGTGTGTGATTCCATCCCTTCTTGCCGTCTCCAGGATGTTATTACTGTAATTACTGTATCTCCCTTCTCTCCTGGGTCATGGGTTTCCTCTCTCGTTGGTGAATCATCCTCACCTGCATACATTTTCTAGTATCTCTTGATTTCACATCCTTGTCCAATCACCATTTCCAGTTTTTCTGCCCCCATGCACAGCAAAATTTCTTGAGTTGTTACAGGGCCCTGCCTTCTCATTTCTCCTTCCCATCCTGTTCAAATCAGGCTCTGCTGCTTTACCTTTTGACCTCTACGTTGCCAAATCTAGTGCTTGACCTTCTGCTTTTCTTAGCTGCACAGCAACACTTGACTCATTGACAGCATGTTTCCTCTCAATACGCCATCTTCTCTTGGCTTCCTTGACAGAATCCTCTTTTGGTTTCCTTCTCCAGCACCAGTTGCCCTCTCTTCTCTCTGCTCGTTTCCTTTGGTCAGACCACAAACCCTAAATAGTGTCACGGGCCTCCTCCTTTTCATCCAGTCCTAAATGTTATCTACATACCAATGACTCTTATCTGCAGCCTGACTTCTTTCTAGAACTCCAGAATATATATCAACAGCTCACCTAGTATTTCCACTCTGATGTTTAGTAAGCCTCTCAAAGTTAACATAGGCGAGAGAGCAACCTGATTCTCCCCTTGCTCCCGTTCCTCTTCAAACTTCTCCTAACGTCCTTTTGTGTCAGCAAAGGGTACCTGCTGACCCAGATGCAAAGCCCAAGTCTGCTGGTCATCTTTCATTCCTCCTCCCTTCTCTCACCACAGCCGACCCACCTATGAGCAACTTTGCTCCCATGTGTCCTGACTCTGTCCACTACTCTTATGGTTACAATAATCCCCTGCTGAAGACATTATTTTAAAGCTATCTTTCCTGGGTCCTAGTAAGAGCACCCCTAAACGCTTCCCTGTTTTCAGTTCACACACTAGGCACAATGATTCCTTCAAGATACTCTGGAAGACTGCCACTCCACGGTCAAAATCTACCAATGACTTTTTAATCATCTTTAGCCAAAACCTGACTGGTTCAGGCTGATTATAAAGTTCACCATGATGTGGTCCCCACCCACACCTCTGCTCTCTTCTTACCCCACACCTCCTCACTCAGCGCCCTCCAACCACAGGGACTACATCAGGTTCCGAAAGTGCCTCACTTGTCACTCAGTGCAGCCTTTTCCGGGACTGCTTCCTTTGTTCCATCTTTTTTTTGAGACAGGGACTAGCTATACAGTTCAGGCTGGCCTTGAAGTCACCATATAGCATATGCTGGCCTTGAACTCACAGCAATCCCCCTGCCTCAGCCTCCTGTGTGCCACCATGCCCAGCTTTGTTCCACCTTCTGACTTCACTGATCTTTGTATGCCTGGCTCCTCGCTGTAACTGCTATCTCCTCAGAGACTTTTCTGACCAACCATCTAAAGTATCAGAATTTTTTGCACTTTTCTCATCTTCATTTTATGTGTTTATTCACTGTATTTGATAGATTCTGTGGTCCAGAATGTAGAAATTGTTCCATAAATATTTTAAAATAAACAGAATTTAACTTCTATAATTTGGAGAGGAAGAAAGGTTGAAGGGAGGGGAGAGATATGGGGGAAAAAAGAAGAATTAAGAAATATTATGTACAGGTACAAATTCCCTATGATAAATGTGAACACTATGTATGGCAACTATGTACTAATAAAAATTTTTTTAAAAACAATTTAAAACCTTCTAATTCCCAGTTGCCAACTATCATTGCCATTATCAACTTAACAATAGCAATAAATATTTTCCACTTACTGAGTGACTATCATATGCCAGGTATTCATAAATATTATCTCACTTAATCTTCTAGACCCTTCCAGGTAATTACTACTCTATGCTCATTTCACACAAAAGGCAACCAAGGCATAGAAAGGTTATGTGACTTGACCAAGGTCACAATACTAGGAAATGCCAAGCCAGGAGTCAAACCAGAAGCACTCACCTCAGAGCCTCCATGCTTAACTTCATAATATTCTATTTTTATGATAATTACTAATGCCAGTAAAGATAAGTGGCATTAATCAAGTATTGTATCTGTTCTGTGCCAGGAATCTAGGCTTTTTATTTAGGTTAATTTAATCACCACAGCAACAGGCCTATGAAGTATTATTATGCTCATTTTATAGACGCAGAAACAGAATCTAAGAAACTGAACTTCTGGACTAACATTACTGAGCAAATAAGTGGCACAGCTGAGCTTCCAACCTGGATGTGACTCCAAATCCAAGTTCGATTGTGCTGTAATGCCCACATTCTCCCCACACGGTTAAACAACCACTAGGGACTCCTGCGATTCTTAGAAAGTACCACATATTTGCAATTTCTTCAACTCTTCTGTTCACTCAGCAAATATTCACAGATGTCCTAATAGGTGCTGATGCACCGTCATACACGGGCAGGACCCTTAACTCTCCATGTGCCCTTAGGCATCTTTGCTTAGTCTACTCTCACCTGTGAAGAAACTTCTCATAGGTCTGGCGGAAGGCAAACCCTGCCCGACGGACTCTCACATTTTCCAGGAGCCCAAGGTATTCTACTTGATGCCGACAGCGTTCTTCATCAAATATCTGTGGGGACTTTTTGTCATTGGGTTTGATGCAACGTACATAATATGGTTCCTAAAGAAACAAATCAGTAAATGATAAGTTTCACTGGAGAAAATTCCCTAACTAGGGACACTAACATGCAATTAGTGTTAATTGTACCAAATGAAGCTCAGTGCCTCTGATTTCTCAGGCATACACTTGTGAATAAATAGTTATTCTCCTTTTCTCTCTGAATTCAAGGTCAGAAGTTCCCATATAATCAGCTATGTTTTTATTTTACTACGATTTAAAATTCATCAGAAATAGCAAAAGGGATAAAACTAGGAAGTAAAGAACTGAGACATGTGAACACCAAGTTTCTGTGCATTTAAGGAAACATGATTCAAGTCATCAAAGGAATAATTCAAAAGAAAAAGCAGCAACCATGGTAAATAAAAATCAAATACGATGAACAGTGCAAAATATTAAGGTCAGCTCTGGTGCATATGAATTGCTCCCTAAGTGTCAGAAATTATTATTATTGCCATCATCATCATTGTCATCATCACTGCATTAATTTATACTTTAGGAAAAGAGATTATAAACTTTATGGCAAGTCAAGAAGTTATAAAAACCACCTGTAGGCGTCAGTGATTCTATGAAAAAGCCCAGATAGAAATTCTTTCCTCTGTGCCAATTAAGTTTTGTACCATGCATTAGATCATAAATCATGTTAAATATAAAACCATGTTTGGCATAGATCCTGGTACACTGAGGATAATGAATAAATTATCACTGGATGAATCCATGAGGTCAAATATATCCTACTTATTAGTATATACAGTTTCTCTCTCCTCTCTGAATCTGTTATGCATCAGACACACAGATGCACTCTAATTAAGATACAGAGTCCTGGGTAGTTAAATTAGACAGTTTGGAGCTCCACTGAGGGCTTGAGGTGGCAAAGGGTAACAAATAATTTAAGAAGTAGGAGAGATTTCAAGAATGGGAATTGATTTACATTTTGAACAGAATAACAGTTTTCCACATCTAAAAAAGAAGGTGCAACTGTACATGCATCATGTTCCTTACACAGTAAAAAGGAATGTCATTCTTTTTATGTAAGCCCAACTGTATTAGCTTCCTATTGCTGCCATGCAGATGATCACACATTTAGCAATTTAAAACAACACAATTTCATTGTCTTACAGGTCTGGAGGAAAGAAGTCTGAATTAGGTCTCAATGGGCTAAAATGAAGGTGTCAGTAAAGTTGTAACTTTCAGAAGGATCTAAAGGACAACCTGTTTTCTTATCTTTCCCATGGGGCTGTGCACACTCTTGGGCTTGGAACTCCCTTTGATATCTTTAAAGCCAGCAATGTCCAGTTGAGTCTCTCTCATGATTCCATCTGTCTGGTTCTGATTCTTCTGCCTCCTTGCTCCTCACTGACGGACTCTTGTGATTATCCTGGACCCACCTGGATAACCCAGGATAATCCCTTATTTTAAGGTCTGCTGATTAGCAGCCTTAGTTCCATCTGTAACCTTAATTCCACTGTACGGTGTAATAGGGTTAGAGGTTCTGAGGGTTAGGATATGGACATCCTGGGAGGGCTTTGGTATAATAAACAATAAAGTATATAAGGTATAATACTAATAAAATATATGGTGCCTGAGTTCAACCACATGGTCAATGATTTAAACAATCATGCCTGTGTAATGAAACCCTAATAAAAACACAGTACATTGAGGTTTGGAGGGGCTGCCTGGTCAGTGAGCAATGAATATATAGGTAGGGTATGCAGCCTGACTCCATGGGGACAGAAGCCACAAGCCACAGTAAGACACTGCTTCCGAATCTTGCCAGCCTATGTATCACTCCACCTGGCATTTTACTTGCATCTTTTAGAAAAAAGCTGTTATCATAACTGTAGCATTTTTGTCAGTTGTGTGAATCATTCTAGCAAATTATCATACCTGAAGGGGAGTCATGCCAACCCTCAAATTTGTGCCCACACATAGGCATCTGAAGTCGAGGACAGTCTTTTTGGGGACTGTGTGCTTTAACTTGCTCGAGCTGACATTAACTCTGGGTAGTATCAGAGGGAGCTGAATTGTTGGACACCTTGCTAGTCTTGCAATGCAGAAGCCATCCTTTTGCCTCTCACACCTGCCCTTTTAAAAAAATCTTAGCTGTGTGGGAGAATGAAAAGGATGATCATGCCATTTACTGCGTAGGAGGCGGAGGTTCCACCCCACTCTTGAACCTTAGCTGGCCTTGAGACTTGTTTTACCAAGACAGTATGGCAGAAGTGACACTTCTGGAGACCTACTCTTGACAGTCTGATTTTCCCTCTTATAAATTACTTCTTTGAGTATGTAAAGAAGGCTAGGACTAAACATTACATGAAGAAGGAGGCCCGGTCATCCAGCCATGCCATTTGGGTGAGATCTTTGACCATCCAGCCCCAGCTGACTGACCTGTTGGTGAGTCCAGCAAAACAAATGCCCAAGAAACTCACTGGGCAATAAGGAATAATAAACTGCTGTTGCCTCAAGTACTCCATTTAAATGTTTTACATCAACAAAGAAAGAACAACCCTTCCCTATTGTGGAACACCAATCCTTGGCTTAGACTTCCATTTTACATACATTTAAGTGGAGGATCAATATTATTATAATGCCAGGGATCGAGGTTGTGTGCTCCTTATGAAAAGCTAATGCCTGGGCTGGGGATTTAGCTCAGCGGCAAAAGCGCCTGCCTGGCAAGCGCAAGGTCGTGAGTTCGGTTCCCGGTACCGGAGAAAAACCAAAAA
>NW_004955481.1:7619328-7652617 GCF_000276665.1 Chinchilla lanigera
AAAAAAAAAAAAAAAACACAAAAAAACAAAAGCTAATGCCTGATGATCTGAGACAGAGCTGCAGCGGTGATGCTAGCACTGGGAAATGTAGTTATTATGTATGGCAAACATTAAAAAAATGAAATAATTAATCCCTCACTCTCCATCCATGGAAAAACTGTCTTCCATGAAACTGGTCTCTCATGCTAAAAAGACTGGGGTCCACTGGCCTCGAATGCATGAGGCTCTAGGTTCAACCCCCAGTACCTCAAAAACACACACACACACACACATACACACACCCTATCCCCAAACCAAAGTGACGGGGATTGAATTTTACTAAACCTGTAATCGTTTTTAATTGAAGCATTTACACATCGCTCACTTTTTAAAAGGGGTAATAATAAATCCGACTTAACTGGATGGGAAAGTGAGGGAGAGGACATTGCCTGTTTGAGGATTTTCTGTGAGTTTCCTAGAATAATGGATCTTTACTGCTTGTTGAATCAACCAAGAAAGGTGGCACTGAGCACAGTAAATGCCAAAATGCTACTAGATCCATCTGCATGTTTTGGTGCTGGTGTAATAGTAAGTGTATAGAATCAGGATACCTAGGTCTTAGTTGTCTCTGCTATCACTAGCTATGTAAAGGCTTGTTGGACCTAATTAGTTAATTAATGAAACAATGGTTAGGCCTCCCACTTGGAATAATGAAAGATTTTACAATTTAAACCAGTACTCATGCTGGGTATAATCAGACTAGGTTAACAAAACATAAAATCATTTGCCTTAAGACACTGGAGAATTAACAAGACAGTGGAGAACATCTAGGCTGGAATCCAAGAAAGTAAGAATAGCACTCAGGGTTGAGGCTTGCTTTTTTGCCTGGGGGAATCTGCTAACCCCAGAAGCAGTGGATGGGATCTGAGTAATGGCTCTGGCAGGAAACAGATTAAAGGGTTGAAAAGCAGAAATTCATGCCAGTCAAGACCCTAGAGAAACCAAAAGCAGGCAGTCCCTGGCAGGGTCCACAGTTCAACTCTGAATCACCTCAGACTTTGAAATTGGAAAAGCCTATTTGTAATACTAATGCTTATAAGTGCTCAGAAAAAACAAATGTTAATCTTTCATGAGAAAAAGAAATGACGTAAGCTTGGGCCTCATTACTTTTCTGAATAGCTTAAAAATATAATATTTGGAACAACAACAAAAAACAAGATCTAGACATATTAGGGGAAAAGACAACATGAATCAGAAACAACAACAACAACAACCAAAAAAAAAACAAACCCAGAAAACAGATACGCAGAGGTCTAAATATTGGTATTAGATAGAAAAATGAAAATAGCTGTGCTTACCATATTGAAGATGATAGAGACAATACTGAGGATTTTGTATAGAAACAGAAACTACAAAAAAAAAAAAAAAAAAGAACCAAAGCAATTGGAAAATTCAGGGTTGAAAAACAATAATGGAAATTAAGAACTCAAGAGATGAGTAAGAGGCATCGAAGACATAGTGAAATAGTGTATGTAACTAGAGTCTTAAAGGAGAGCAGGTAGAAGAAAAATATTTGAAAAGATAATAGTTATGCACTTTTTAAAAGCGACAAAAAACAAGCCACAAGCTGAAGAAGTCCTACAAATTACAAGCAGATTCACCCCCTACACACACACACACACACACCCCATAGCATATTATAGTAAAATTTCTACAAACCAAAGAAAAGCAGGGGGTGGGGAGCTAACAGCTTGCCTTAAGGAGCGCTAAGTAGACTGATATCTGACATCTCAAAAGGAACTATGTAATCCACAAGATAAAGGAGTACTATCTTTGAAGGGCTGAAAGACACATTAACCTAGGATTTTACATCAGCAGAGATATTCTTCAAGAATGAAAGGCATATAAAAATATTTTTGGGTCAACAAAAGCAGAATCTGTCACCATGAGATTTCAACTACAACATGGTAAAGTTCAAGCACAAGAAAATGATCTCAAACGAAAAGTCAATAATAGAAGAAAAGGGAGTAAATGATAAATGACTGAATAATCTAAATAGGTACTATGTGTCATAATAATAATATATACTTGCCTTAAGTATATATTTTTAATAGATGGTGTGATATATGTATTTTTATCTACAAATTAAAATACCTGACCTATAATAATATGTAAGTTCTGAGGTGATAAATGAAATTAGAATGTTTGATTTGCCTTGCATTGTCCGGGAGGAAGATAAAAGTATCAAACAATATTAGATTATTGATATTCGAGAACAATACTATAATAGGTCCAGTAACCCCCAAAATATTATGATATAAATCTTCTAAAATAATAAAGGGAATAAGTGGAATAATATAAATTATTGCAATGCTGGGGGAGGTGGGTGGGTGCCTTTTTAGGTTCAACTAAACGTTCTGACCCAAAAAGACTCACAGGCCATATCTGGCACCAATTTCCTTGGAAGGCCAGGAACAGAGCCTGCCACTAGAAAGTGCAGGGTACTGGCAGGACTCCATGCAGAGGCCAGGTGACAGGTCAGATGCAAGGAGATGAGCTCTTAATTGGGTGGCTATGGAAGATGCCCTGCTTAAAAAGCCTCATGTCTTACAGGAGCCAAATTCTCTTTAACACAATGGAGCAGATATAGTTTCCTGGATCTCCACAAACGGCATGCCCAATAGAACAGTCACGGGGCCCAGACAAGCCCTAAGTATGTTATCCCCATCAGACATTTACACTTTTCCAGCATAGATGCAATTTATCAACAGACATAATTTTTACCATAAGCAATGTTGCTTTGTGATATTATTGAAACACATCTTTTGCTAGGTTGCTGGGGAGAATGGAGTTAGAAATTCAACTGAGGTTAATTTGTCAAGGAGAGGAACAGAGTTTTGTTTACATTTGCCTATAAGAAACTAAGAGGTTAGAAAGGAAACAGAAATTTAAAAACGTCATAAAGAAAGCACTAAGAAAATGGCTGATTTAAATGCAACATTCAGTAACTACTTTAAAAGTAAATGGACCACAAGATTTATTCAAAGATAAAAGACTGTCAGGATGGATTTAAAAAACCCAAAGTAACTGTACACTTTTATGAGAGACATATTTTGAAATATGAGGATAAAAGACATTGAAAGTGAAGGGATGAAAAAGATACATTATGGAAACTCTTGTCAAAAGAAAAACTGGCATGGCTGTGTTATTCATGCAAGTACAAGAAGCAATATGGAAATAAAGAGTTTTTTTTGAGAGAGACTTTTGATCGTGATGTGACTCAATCATCAGGAATATATAACAGTCCTAAACTGAGTGAACCTAAAAAATTCTCTAAATATTTAAAGCAAAAATTGAAGGTGCAAGAAGGAGAAGTAGACAAATTTAGAATCAAAGTGGATTTTAACATACCTCTCAACATTGACAAAACCATGAAATGAGTAAGGAGTCAAAACATATATAAAAAAGCAAATTTAATATATTTCTAAGAATTGAATTCATGCAGAAGTTATCCTCTGGTGAAATAAAATGAGCTAGAAATCAAAAGCAAAAAGGTACTTACAAAACCCTTCATTTTTGAAAAAAAATTAACACGTACATTTCTTAGGGCAAAAAAATTACAATGTGAATCAGGAAATATTTTGAAGTGAATAATATATGAAATCACACATAGGCAAAGCACCATAACTTTACTTAACAGAAGCCAGCTGAATAGAATTGTACCAGCCCTGGGTGATTATACACAGGAAGTGGTAACACTGCATGAGACACTAATGACCCACCAAGGAGTGGGGGGAAGTCCTTTCATCCTGTTTAGTAATACGTAAGTCTTTGGAGAAAGGACCTAATGGAAATACTTTCTATATTTAATCAGCATTCTGTCTCAACTTATAAATGCCGCCTCCTCTCTCATTTATAAATATCAAGACTGACTCAGCCTAAGAATTCCTAAATTTGACAAATCTGGTGTCATATAAAGGCTAAACTGAAGAAGTTCACAAGTGATCTTATTCTCTTAAACTTTTAAACCTGTCTTTTTTACATTTTACATGAAAAATATCATTTTTAAAAGTATACCAATCAGTACATGCCTTAGACTGAAAATATTGCATTGAAATATACATCTATTTCAACTGCTTTGCATACTGTCAAGCTAAGGCAAATTCAGTTCACTTAATAGTTTACTGACTGTCTGTTTATGGCAACACATAGTGCTACCAAGAGGTATATACAATTAATAGAACCTATTCTCTATATTCAAAAGACAGTTAGATGAGGAGATAGAGCATGCACTTAACACACCATGTGGATGGACTCTGAGGAAGTAAGGAGTCTCTTTTGGTAAGAGAGGACCAGGTCCTACATACTGACCTTCTTGACCAAGTCACTAAAGAACAAGTGTCAGATGAAATATGGGGAAACTGTCCTCTTACATGCACCACAGACCCAACAAGATAGGAAGTATCTGACCAAGGTCAGAAGAGGACTACAATCCAAGGAGGGAGCACAGCCCCCAGGGCTGCTTTTGTCTCAGAAGCTGCTGCTGATCAACAACAGTCACCGGCTGAGCAGAGCCACTGATCTGGTGGGGTGAGCTGGGTGGGAGTTGGAACCCGAGCTTTTCAGCGGGCACTGTACAGTACTTTGGTATGGAAGCCTGAGGAGTTAAGCCAGGG
This sequence comes from Chinchilla lanigera, assembly GCF_000276665.1. Taxonomy (NCBI): domain Eukaryota; kingdom Metazoa; phylum Chordata; class Mammalia; order Rodentia; family Chinchillidae; genus Chinchilla; species Chinchilla lanigera. The sequence continues at coordinate 7,623,984 of NW_004955481.1, forward strand.
AGCTGGAGATGATCGGAGAACCACTAGGCTCTTAAGGACAGCCGTTCATCACTGAGCTACTTCTGCACATCCTGACGCTGGATAAAGGGGACCCAGACCACTTGAACTTGTCTGTTATGAACTTTGATGTTCAGCTTTTCTGTTTTCTTATGTTTGGATGTCATTAGTAATTACCTTGTAGCTGGACAGTGTTTTCTTTAATCTGATTTGGCAATTTTTATCTACTTATATTCAGTGTAGCTACTGATCTCTGGATTCACTTCTGCCCTCTTCACTGGCTTCAGGTTTCTGTTTTTTGCCTTCTGTTCTGTAAGTTTTTAGGGCTATTTTTACTCACTTTTTCTTTTCTTTTCCCTCTATTTGTTTGGAAGTTAAAAATATCTATTGCCACTGTATTAATAATCATCTTAGAAAAATTTAACATGCATTTTTAAAACAGAGTTAAAACTTTAACCATATTTTTTATTATTTTTCTACAAAACTAATGACTTTAAGCACTTCAGTTACCATTATTCAAACTTCCAATTATGTGCTATTGTTATGCCATCTAACTCCAACCTGTATTTTTAATAGAGATTATTTATAATGTATCAATACATTTACCAATTTCTTCTCTCTACTTGCATTTCAAACTCTTATTTACTGTATCTGTATTCTTCCTACTGCCTGATGTATAGCTTTTAAAATTTCTTGAGGTTTTAATATTGGTAAACCCAGTGTTTAGAAAGATGCTTTTGTTCTTGAAAAATACGTTTTTTTTTTGGTACTGGGAATTAAACTCATGACCTAGCGCTTGCCAGGCAGGCACTTGTACTGCTGAGCTATATCCTGGCCTGAAAAATACATTCTTTAGGTATAGAATTTTTGGTTTACAGTTATTTTCATTCAGCTTGTAATTCCTTTGGAGCTAGTCTATCTTTTCCCTGATCGACTTTGAGATAGTTTGTCTTTGATGTTCTGGGACTTCACTGGTTGTTAACATATAGATTTCTTTTAATGTTTCCACCCTGGGATATACTGGGCTTCCTGATTCTGTTAAGTGATGTCTTATAATGTTTATAGAAATATTTCTTTAAACATTGCTTTGTAATTTCCTCTCCTACTATATGTCTGAGCAGATGCCTGTGGGACCTTTCCGTTCATTTTCCACTCTCTTGGTGTTTCTTGTATTGGTTTTATTTCTTGTTCTAAGAGAAATTCTGAATAGTTTCTTCAATTCTTATTTTCATTTTACTATTTTTTCTTTAGCTTTGTCTAAATTCTAATATTAAACCTACCTGCCCAGCTTTAAATTTAGTTTTTATGTCTATTAATTGTCTAGTTGCTTGTTTTTTTCTCATATTTTCAGGCCTCTCACTTCTTGTGACATACTACATATTATTTATTGTTTCTGATCATTCCGGTACCAGAAATTTTCATGAGTCTGAAGTTGCTGCTATTTAGTGTCACTCTAGTGTATGGTATCTTGTACTGATTCTTTTCAAAAATGAGTGCATATTACTTATATAAGTATTGAGTTTCACTGTGACATTTTCATACATGCATGTAACATACTTCAGTCACATCCCCTGGCCCATTATTCTCCCTGACCCTCTTCTCTTCCTCCTTCCTGACTGCTTTCCTCTGGCCTACAGTCCCCCTTCTTGTAATGATTCTTTAAGGGGAGAGCTCCTTATTTTCCTTGGAACTTACCTATGAAAATTCTTTAAGGTATGGTGTAAAGGTGGTTTCCTCAAGAAAATAAATTGTGCTTGACTTTCATATGCCTAAGGGCAATGCGAGACCTGAATCACTTTAAATTATTAATGTGAAGCTTTTGCAGCCCACCCAGGTACTACGAGTTAGGGCTAAAAACTTCATAGAAGGTAACTTGTAACACCCGCACCCCAGCATTCATTGGTCCAGTGGCAAGGTCCAGGACCCTGAGATTAACTCTAGTTCACTCTAGAGGTAGCCCTTTGAAGACTGACCTGTTTGTGTGTGTGTGTGTGTGTGTGTGTGTGTGTGTGTGTGTGTGTAGAATCTCTTGTAAGACACTCTACTCTGGGCATCACTGCAAGGTAAAAGGCAGAGCTCTGGTTAATTTTCCTTTCACTGTTAACTTCTGTATTCACTCAGCCCCTGGCTTGCATATTGCTTACTTTTGTTAGTTCACAGTTGCTTTTAAGATACGGATTTTTGTATTTTACCTAGCATTTTAGCTATTTTCAGTTGGCATCAGTAGGTACTTCATTTAACATGCTGTCAGAAAATGCATTATTCATCTAACTATGTATCTATCGATGTATCTACCTATCTATATATTTTTTTAAAGATCTCTTCATCTATGTTCCTATGTTAACAGAGCTCTCATTTTATTTTCTCATATTCATCTTGTATTAAAGTAATATTACTCTCATAAAATGAGTTGGGTAGTGGCCTCTTTTCTCATCTAAGAGTCTGTACATGATAAGGATCATTGGCTCCTTGAAAGTTTTACAAAGCTGATCAGTAAAACCATCCGGGCCTGATGTCCTTGGCAGAGTTGGGGGAGCACAGACAGCTGATTAGTGGTTCAGAATCTCTAAAGTTACTGACTTATTCAGATTTTCTATTTCTTCTTGAATTGATTTGGATACATTTTCCTAGAAAAACTAAAGTTTTAAATTGATTGGCATCCAATCACAATATGCTGTTACTCTTAAAATCTCTATGGTATCATCTGCAGTTAGAGGTCTTTTTCTGCCACAATATTGTTCTTTCTTTATCGATATTTTAGAGCTTTGTCCATTTGGCTATTTTTTTGATTCTTCTATTATTTTTGAATTTTCTGTTTTAAAATTATTTTCTTTGGAATCCTTTTTCTGGTTTTTTGAGCTGAACTTAACTCATTTATTTTCAATCTTATTATTATATAAAGGCATAAAATATAGATCACTTTAGCAGTACCCTGCAAATTTTGACAAATTCTTTGTCTAGCTGTTCCAAATATTTTCTTATTTCCATTGTGAGTTCCTCTTCAATCTGTGAGTTACTTAAAAGAGCATTTTTTAAAAGTTCCCAAAGACATTAAAAATGCTTTCATTTCACTTGCTTTGAGGATGGGCAATGTATCTATATATAACCTTCCAAAATAGTTGAGTCTTCCTTTGTGATCTAGCATGCGGTCAATTCTTGAAAATGTTGAAAGGAATATTGAAAGGAACATGTTTCCTAATCCTCAGGTATAAGGTTCTTTTTATGTACTAGACAAAGTTTGAATTTGATTTTGAAAGCTTCTGCATTCTATCTTTTGTCTGCTCACTCTATCACTTTTTGGCAGAACTGATTTTAAATCTTCCTCTAGGATTGGACTTACTGATCTCTTTCTCTTCCTCTCTCCTCTCTTTGTCTCTCTCTCCCTCTTTTTTCTCTCTCTCCCCTAATTCCCTTTTCTTTTTTTCAGTACTGAGTACTGAACCCAGGGTCTTCACACTGAGCTACATCCCCAGCCCTTTTATATATATTTTTTATTTTGTCACAGGGTCTTGCTAAGTTACCCAGGCTGGGATTGAACTTGTGATCCTCCTGCCTCAGCCTCCCAAACTACTGGGATTACAGGTGTGCACCACCATGCCCAGCTTTATTGATTTTTCTTTAAATATGTTTTAAGATTTTTATGTTTTGGCTTTATGGAATCTATAATGATTATGGCTATGCTGTTAGATACCCAGTTCAAATGGTTTTGTCTTTGATATTTTTGTTTTGTGATTACTAGTTTATATCTGTTAACATATCCTTAAATTCTGCTTTTTCACTGACCACTTAACAGTTTACCCTGAGAGTCACTTGGGCAGCATGCTTATGTACCGGCTATCCCAAGCATTACTCAGGCACGTGTCACTTCAACCAGTTGATTCTTGTATTGAATAAATTTGATAAAATTGTCCTTTCTATATTTCCTGTTATCTTATAAAATTAACAAAAATATGCAATCTTTGGTCATCCTGTATTTTAATAATTGTACTGATAAGTGGTTAATACTTTCAATAATTTTTTTATGTGGGATGGCTTGCTATATCTTTCTCCACTTGTATCTCTTTATATTAAAGCCTTCTGAATAGTGTTATTTAGGTGTGTCTCCTGTAAGCAGCATAGAGTTGGATTTTCTACCTATCTAGTAGTCCACTTAGAATATTTACATTTATGATAAAAACCAATTATATAGCTTTATTCAATTTATTTATTTATTTTGGTACCAGGAATTGAACTCAGGACCTTGTGCTTGCCAGGCAGGAGCTTGTGCCGCTGAGCTACATCCCCGGCCCTATATAGCTTTATGAGTATGATTTAAATATACAGTGATATGTAAATTTTAAAAATTATTACAGTGAAAGACACATTGCCCTTAGTTGTCCCTTGCTTCATTGTTCTTGCCCCTTTCTAAAGCAGTTCTAGAACTCTTTCTCTTTCGGGAGTATCATTATGAGGTGTGATAAAAAAATATGGTTAATGCTGCTGCTGAATGCATCCAACTGAAAAGCAGGCTCACATTACAGTGTTTGCTCATCCACATTACTCACAGGCTCTTGTACTATCAGATTTCTGGCTTTTCCCAAAAGTCAAAATGACCGTCAGAGTTGAACACTGTGAATCAGTTCAGGATACCAAGAGTGCCTGGACAGGACAACTTGAGAGACTCCTGAAAGAAGACTCCAGAACTCTTCAGAAAGTGGCAAAAATGATGTGGTAAGTGTGTTTGAAGCCAGAGGGACGATTTTAAAGGGGATTAACAGCAATGCATCTTTTACTGCAATGATTTTTTAAAAAAATGTAAACATTCACCATGTTTTGCAATCATACCTTGTATTTGTACCATATTATCCCCTCCTCTCTCCCTTCCTTTCTTCCTTTCCTGGGACAGAGGACTGAGCTTAGACTTTCACACTGAACTACATCTCCAGTCCTTTTTTCACTTTTATTTTGAAACAGGGTCTCATTACGTCACTAAGTTCCCCCTGAGGGGCTTGAAATTTCAATCCTCCTGCCCCAGTCTCCCACAGTACTGGGATTACAGACATGGGCCACCACACCCAGCTATATTTTCTAAATCTAGTGTTTTATATTTGCTGCCCGCCCCAAACTTAAATTGTCTATATTCTCTTGCTTGCCCTACTCCGTCTTTCCCTTACATCCCATCCCCCAAACTGGGAAGCTGCTGCAGAGACTGCTAGGCTAGTTGCCTACTTCATAGCTCATAACTTTTACCTACTTTGAAATAGAATTCTTATGTCTAGATTGGTGCACTGCTGACTGGAATAAAAAAAAAAGGGAAAAAAAAAACCCCCAAACCAAAAACCCTTTCCAACCACCTTGGCACCTACATGGAGCAAAGGGACATAGCTGAGGCCTGCGTGAGACTCCCAGGAAGCCTCCTGGAAGAGAAGTTCTAGCTGCTATCTTCGCAGAAGGAAGGAGGCCAAGCACAAGCACCATGCAGAACACCGGAAGGAACCTGGGTTCCCAGGAACGTTGAGGCCGCTGCTGCAGTCCGGGATGCTTCCTACCTTCATCTACGGGGTGGAGAAAACACACTTCTCTCTCGTTTAGGCCACCTTTTGGTGATCTCTTTCACTAGCAGCTAAATGCAATTTCTGATATAGAACTTACAGAAGGTTCTAGAATTTTAATTTTTTAAAAAGGGACATCTATCAAATTTAGAAAACAAAATAATGATCCTTTTTCTAGTTCACTAACTATATTTCACCTAAGAATGCAGTGTTCAGCTCTTTTTGGGTCACGTGACTTCTTTCTAGGTTCTTTCCTCCTTGCTGGATGAAGCAGGTTGGAGGTGACAGAGAGAGAGGTGCGCACCCCTGCCCTTCTGGAGATTTGATTACACAAGCCAACAAACTGTGATTATTCGCTGTCACTTGAGGCCAAAGAATCTTGATAAAAGGAATAGAAAGCTACTGAACAGATGTGCTCTTGTGGCATTTGCCTAATTTATCCACAGTGAAGTAACAGTAATAGTATAGATTTAAATTTAAATTCTTAGGAAATTGATTTTTTTAAAAAAAAGATAGTAACAAAGGACAAAATACACAGGAGAAGCACCAGAAGAGAACGATAAAAATGAAGGAAGTAAAAATAATGAGTCTCCGAATGCTGCCTAATTTATCAAACTTGTCAACAGCAGCAGTTAAGAGTAGAAATCTGTTCTTCAAGGAAAAATTAGAAAGGAAGAAAGAAAGAAAGAAAGAGACCCAGACGTAGCTTATCAAGTAGTATTAGAATCAAAAGAACAATAAAAAGCAGAAATAATTAACAATGTATCTTTATATTTCAAGTATTTAAAACAGTCTAAAGATAATACTTAATATACTTACTTGTTAAAATTCCCTCTGGCCATTTAGTATGTACACACAGAATATGGAAGGTATGTTACTACAATTTAATTCACGATTTTCCTTTTTGCCATGACCCGTTTTCTGTACCGGGCTGAAGTTCATTTTTCCAGGCATAGTATACCTTATTTATATTTTAGGTAACATTAAGATTTCCCCCATGATCATGACAGTACAATAAAAATCTCAAATTTAAGGAAGGCATTGAGATGCAAACCATTATTTCACTCAGTTTTTAAAAACAGGCATAAAGATTTTATTACAATTAAAAATAATCACCTAAAAAGCAAATCATATACATCCAGAGAGAATCTGTGTATTAAAATGGGTATTTAGAAAAGAAAATAATTACCTTCGATGCAAGATTGTCCACTAGAGCAATCATGGAATTCTTGAACAAGGTGGCAGCGGTCAGGGGCCGCTTGGTCACCTCTGTAATGCTCAGTTTACCTTCAGGCCACATATTCTTCAGCACAGGATTTGAACTGAGAAGTACAGAAGAGCAATTCAAATGTTGCATTCAATTAAGTTGAATAAAAATGGCTAAGTAATCCTGCTGAACTGGACCCTGGAAGTCACACCTGGACTGAACTTACAAGACCTAATTGGAAAAATTATCCCATCCAGAAAATTATGCTGATATAATGATGGATACTGCACTACAAATATTCCCCAAAGATAGCACATTTAAAAATTATTTAAACTTTAAAAAAGTGACATCTATATTACTTTGAAACTAAACCAATTTTTAACACGGCTCTTATAATATATACAGAAAACAAGTGACTTTGTGATGGTTGGACAAACCGCTAGTAGGACAATGATCCTTAATTCATGGCAGAAAGCATTATTGAACGAAATACTCAGAACAGGTAACGGTGCAAAAGGCAGCTCTTTCTAAAAATACAGAGGAGGAACATAAAGTAACCATTTTTACACTGTCTTCCAGCAGATTCCCTCACTGCAGGTGAATTTATGAGCACATTTACAGGTGGCACTGGCAGTTACAGTATCTTATTGATGTGACAGTAGGACTGCTGCAATCCAATTCTAAAACTGTACTTCAGGCCAACTTCCATCTAAAAACATATATTCATTGTTTGGCTCTGTGGAGATATTTTTAAAAACATGTGGTGATCTCAACTGTGATTCTGTTCCTGTTTCATTTTAGTACTTTTCACTTTGAAGTAATTGGAACTTAAAATGTCACTTGGTTCCTGGAAACTCTCCTCTTGTCATACACATTTTTCTTAAAATTTGAGGGTTGAAAAAAGAAAAGAATATGGGTGTTGGTTGCTAACTGTGCTTACAACTGCTATCTTTTTGCCCACTTTTCCTTCCCCTGTATAATATTGAGAAAATGGAGTTGGCTCCCTAACACACCTAGTAAATTTCTGCTACACAGGTGCTCCAACTAACAGCTGCAAAAAGAAAGCGTGGCGGACAATAGAATGGAGGTGATGGTGATGTAGGATTGATGAGTCTGTGAATGCAGACAGCACAGCACTCCTGCCCCTCACTGTCACCGCAGCGATCTATGGCTCCTGGACTCCTTTATAGTCCTACCGCATAACTTCCCAATGGTATGTCTGTATCGATAAAAATGGCCATATAAACATACATTGTTTTTCTTTTAACTTTTTTTGGTTTGGTTTGGTTTGGTTTGGTTTTTGAGAAGGGCCTCACTGTAGTTCAGGCTGGTCTTTCAACTCACTGTGTAGGCTAGACTGGCCTCAAGCTATCAGCAATCCTGCTGCCTCAGCCTTCTGAATGCTGGGATTACAGACATTTGCCACCACACCTGGTCATCCTTTAACTTTTCCGTTCTTATTTTTAACACAGAAATAACTTAAGGTAATGTTGCTTCACATCTAGTGCACATAGTGCCTGGATCCTTTTAGAGCACCTACTGGACAGAATTTGCAGAAGGTATAAAACCATCCTTTGTGTATATGGAAAATGCTAACACATGCTAAAGGACTGAGGGTCACTGCGTTAGGTCTAGGCAGTTTCTACTACTCCAAATTGGTGTTTTGTTCTGTTTTGTTTTGCGGGTCTTTTGAGACAAGGTCCTACTAGGTAGTCCAGGCTGGCCTGGAACTTGTCAGCTTCCTGCCTTAGCCTCCTGAGTGCTGAGAACATAGCCATGTGCCACCAGGTCAAGCCTCAAATTCTTCCTCACCTTACTGTTTGCCATACTGGGATATTCTCACACTACGATTATAAATGGAAGAAGGGGGAGGTTAAAAATAAAGGAAATAAGACCATATATTAAAATAGAACTGATACATAAGGAATCTATACAGATTCATAGGGTCATTTTAAGAGGATGCACTTTCAAGCCAGGATGTCATGCATGTAATATTAACAAAATGTTTTCAGACATTTAAAATACCAGAACCCTTTTCTTAAAAGGACACATCCAAGGGGCTGGGGATATAGCTCAGTGGCGTAAGCGCCTGCCTGGCAAGCGTGAGGTCGTGAGTTCCATCCCCAGTACAAAAAAAAAAAAAAAAAAAAAAAGGACACATCCAGAAACCCAGTTTGTATAAAAGGTAAGGCAGATCTCCCCCCACCCCCACATGTGCGTACATATACACACATATACATGATCTACAGAACTACAAATCTGAGGACTGCACTCATTAACATATATAAATAAAAATAGGAGTCAAATTTGGGGGGTTGGTTAGCCACTGAAGCATCAAAAATGTCTAGAGGTAAACACGGCCCATCTGAATATCACCTAGGCAGATGGATTTAAGTGAAAAGATGTCAAGACTTCCCGTCTTACAGGTTAGGGCTTCCCCACTGTGGAGACACAGGCGATCAGTTGCAGTCAACAGACCTGCCATCTTTTTACCCTTTGGCAAGTCCAGTCCCACTGTAAAATGGATTCCCTTAGCCTGATGTCTTTAATTGTGAGATTCATCTAAGCTCCTTTGTTCTGTCTCTGTGCTTACCAAGCAACTAAGCAGCCTGGATTCCATGGATAACATTTTTCTCTGTCAATTAATAAATGAGATTTCTCACTGCTATTTGACATCTTGAGCAGCTTTTCCAACAGGGAAAAGTAGCCTGTCGCCCTACTACAAGTATTGCATCCCATGTGACTATTAGATTTTTCACTGGAAATAAATCCACATACTGCTTTGTTCTTACGTCCTGCGGGCTTGGGCAATGCTGGTCCACCACTAAAAGCTACAGCTGTTCTCAGTGAGCAGAATCTCTGGGGCATGACGAAGCTGTTGAAGTCACCAAAGTAACATAGCATTTTGTGACCCTCTTAGTACACAAGCCCAGCAACACACTGTGACACTGCCACTGGCTAAGTCAGGCTATTTTTCCAATTTGAGTTTTTAACATTTTCTATATAGAAAAATGCTAGACTGTTTAATTTGTTCCTCAAAATGGGTGCATTTTACCTGATTAATGCAGTTTGTTTCCTATGCCTGGCTCTTACATGGACTCTTTTCCTACGTCTCTGTAACTTTCTTACAGTGATAGTTCTATCACTGTTCTTGGTGGCTTCAACATCCACAAAAATTAATCATCTTCTAGCAAATTAAACTGAAATCACTGTTTAAATATCTTGTCTCTGCATTCCCGTTTCCTGTATCCTTTCGAGCCCATGTCAGTCATACATCTGACTTCACTGCTCCCTGGAAACAGTGTTGTCAAGAATTCCCCTGACCTTCAAGTTAGCAAATGCAATGGTCAATCTTGGTCCTTGTACCATTCCTGCTTTTGGTAGAATTTGACATAGCTTATCGTTTTTTCTTAAAGCATTTTTTCCTTGGCTGGGCTTTCTGTTCTTTTTTTTCTCCCTCGATGGAACATTCAGTTTCCTTGCTAATCCTTCCTTCTCTCCTTGACTGCATGTTGGAGTCTAAGGGATTGTCTACATCCACTCCCTAGATCACCTCCTGGAGTCTTAAGGTTTTAAATACGATCAATATGCTGACAACCACAAACTGGTGTCTCTATCCCCATCTTTCCTGAGGCGCAGATGCACACATGTCAACAGCCTACTTGGCATCTTCAACCGCCTGCCCAGTACGTACTTCAAACGTAACACACCCCAAACAAAACTCTCGACTTTCCACCTCTTGTCTTCTCATACGAAGCTCAGGCATCAGCCTTGATTTCTGAGTAAATACAGTTCCCAGAATTCTCTTCTTTTCTCTCCGTAATGAATTTAAACCTGGGATCATTTGCCTGGTTTTATTTCGCCCGGCCCTTTCACATGCGGCTCATTAGTAAGAAAACTGCTCAGTTAGGACTGCTGCTCACCGACATTAGGCACCAGTCTGATTTGAGAGAGGTGTCTCTTTGGCAGCGAAACACTTCAGTGGGAATCTGAATACATAGTTTTCAGGTGAGCCCAGAGGGTACTGAACGTTTCTGTCACCATTGGCCTGGCCTGGGGACTACTTAGTACACTGGTAGGGGTTCCAGAAGGCTGGTGGCGATAAACACAGAAATGAAGGCTACCCCAAGGGAAATCAAAGCCACATCAGGGTCTTTGTGCCTAAGTTTATTGGTTTTATAATCTCAAGGTCTTATATTTTTTCATTTGATAAGCATAATAAAGTAGAAATAGAAAGTCTGCCAGTAACTCTTAAAATTGTCACATAAAAATAATTATGTGTATATATACCATTCAATATATGTCAAAGAGCTTAGTGAGAAGGTAACTAGGAAAGTATCAACCATACCTGTTATACATGAGGCGCTTGAAATCTTGAAATAAAGTGTCTCTATTTTTGTCAATAAAACCAATGACAGAATATCTAACAGAGGGGAAAAAACAGAAAACACGCATTATTTCCCACACAAGAGCACAGCTAAGCTTTTCTAGGAGTCTACAAGCTCTACCAGTATTAATTATGCAATCAATCATCTAAAAAGCTGGTACTGTCTATCTGGTTCCGGGTTAAAGGACATCCAATTTACTAAGTAGAAGAGACTTTGTTTCTCCTTTTTAGAAGGAAAGCCAACAGCAGCCCATCATTCTAAGATAATAATTTTCTATAGGTTATTGCTTACCTCCAGAAAATGACTTTTAAAAAGATAGCTGTATTTATCATTCAGGTTTCCTAAGATAAAAGCAACACACAGGAGCTAATTGTCTCATCTGCTAGGAGGTCAGTGACTCACCTAAGCATCAGTCAGTGTTCAGGGTAGGATAAAAGAATCCAAGAAGAACTGCAAAGGATGGTGAGAATTGGGTAAGCAGAGGAGAAAAAGGCAGGCAGATCACACAAGGAAACAGACAGAATAAAAGGATGGAAGCAGGCACATGCAGAAGCTCTGGAAAGAAATGAGCTCAGAATACAGGGTTAGAAGGAAGAGGAGAGAAAGGGACTGAAAGTTCAGTTGAGATGGTACCCATGAGAAGAGTAAGTGTGGGAGCTGCGGTGCTGCAGTGACTGGTGTGGCCTCTAGGAGAACCCTCTGTACTGTGTAGAAGAGGGACCCTGGCTGTGAGTGATGAAACAGAGGCTGGAAGTTGGGTAAACCTCCAGGCAGCCTCTGGTCACGTTCTGCTCTCTTGCCTGTCTACCTTTCCTTCCTTAACAATCACATCAATGTAGACAATTTGCAGTTCTCTAGCCCTGACTCCTTGCCTTACATATTTAATTCTGCAAGATTTTTTTTTTTTTTTGAGACAGGATTTTGCTATGTAGCCTAGGCTGGCCTCGGACTCACAGGGATCCTCTTGCCTCAGCCTCCCAAGTGCTGGGATTACAGGTATGTGCCACCATGCCCAAGTTGCAAGAAAATTCTTTTAGGCTGTGCTGCCCACAGACACTTGAAAGTCACCATGTCCACAATTATTTCCTCATCTGCCTCAACCTAGGTCTCCTTCCTAACACCTTCTTGTCACTTTTGACTGAATTCTGAGGTCAGCTGACTCTTAACTTATTGAAACCCAAACAATCGAAAATTCAAGTCCGGGCTGGGGATTTAGCTCAGTGGCAGAGCGCCTGCCTGGCAAGTGTGAGGTCATGAGTTCGATTCCCAGTACAGGAAAAAAAAAAAAAAAAAGAAAATTCAAGTCCTTAGTTTGGATTTCAAGACTCACTGTGATTTGACCTCAATCTACTTTCCCAGGTATTTCTAACCTGTGCTACAGAATGAGTAACTCCAACTAAACCAACTAAAGGGACTTAGTTGCTACTTCCTAAATACTATTTAGCACCTTTCCTATTTCTTATAAAACAATTCCCCACATCCAAAGATGCATCAGCCTCCCTGGGTTTGCCAAAACATGTAAGAGTATTATATTGTTTCCTTACTCTGAATTCTGACAACTCTTGCTATTATTCATATGGCAATTATTTTAGACCATCTTTTATTGCAGGAATATATGTATGCATACGTGTTTGCAGATATACACAACTCTATATATCTATCAACTATCTATCATCTATCTATCTATCCATCTATCTTGCATGGAAATCTCTTTGCAGGTTTGCAGGCAGAGACCATGCCTTATAAAGTATTGTATACACAGAAGATAGTAAAAATCCAGAAAAAGATTGAAAGGTTTAAGGAGAGAAAAAGAAGCCATAAGCACTGAACAGCAGAGTTCTGGACTGGAGGAGTCTTGTACATTGTCTGAGTTCTTTCATAAACTTGCTATGTGACCGTGGGCGAGAGTTTTACTTCTTCGGCATAAGTTTATTACTCTGTAAAATAAAGAGGCTGGACTTGGGGGTCTTGAGGGCCTCTGTCTAGCTCTGCATTTACGCTGCTCTGCATTAAAAGACAAAGCCCTGTACAAGTGAGACTTGGATTTTCAGTGAGTATCTCTCTGGTACTGGATCCTCTCTCCTTGGTATTGTGGAACCTGGGAAAAGGACCAGAGAAAGTGGAAACTGGTGCTAGTCCAGGACTGATGGCTAGTTTGACAGCTGGCATAACGAATTTAAGGCACATTATCTTATGATTCTAGAGTTTTATTTTAAATAAGGAATAGCTATTAAAATGCTTCAAATGTCTTTTCAGCATTTATAGAAATGATTATTTGCTTTTTTTCTTGTTTCCTCTCTTCCTATAATTAGAAATAGAATTTCTAATGTGAAAAATAAGGAAAAAGGAAAAGAGCACATCAGACAGTATGAAGAGCAGTGTTCAGTGAACAGAGAAAACATACAAATTTAGTAGGCTGAAAAATGACCCTTTTCCTCAAACAAAAGATTCCTACGTTGTCCCTTAGAGCCCAGGAATATGCACTTCTACAGTGAGATGTGATTATATGTAGGATCTTGAGAGGAGGAGCTTATCCTGTAGTATTCGGAGGGGTGACAAGTGTTCTTCTAAGGTAAAAGCAGGGGAGATTTAACTGATGCAGAGAAGAGGAGGTAGACACTAGAGTGGTGCAATCAGACGCCAAGCAATGCCCACAGCCGCCAAGAGCTGAAAAAAGGGGCCGTATTCTCCTCTAGTGGCACCTCCAGAGGGGGTGCGGTCCCTGCCAACCCCTTGATCTGCAACTTCTGGGCCCCAAAACTGTGAATGTGTATGTTCTTGGTGTTTTAAGCCACTGATTTAGGATAATTTGTTATAGGAGCCCTTGGGATCTAAGATATCAAGGTAGTTGTATTTTTATGTCAACCTCTACTTTTACTGCAATCAGAAAATGTGTCTTATAAGCATTTTATTACTTGAAAAATAATACAGTAAAACAACTTGGCATTAAAATAAAAATGGCGTTAAAATAATATAGTAAGGGGAGGGGGATTAAGCTCAGTGGCAAAGCCCCTGCCTGGCAAGCGCAAGGTTATGAGTTCGATTCCTGGTACCAGAAGAAAAACAAAAATAATATAGTAAAACAGCTTTTGCTTATGCAGTTACCCAGCTTACTCTTAGCTCCTCCCACAAAGGGAGAGCCCTCTACTGTTCTTTCTTATTGTAATGTACTTAGTATGTATTCTGTAAATGTTTAAAAAGCAAGCAATGAATTGAGCTATGCCATTTTTTTCACAAATGAAAAGATTAAAACACACTGGCACATGAAATGAAAACAGCTGAGAGCTTCCCTGGTCACATGTTCTGAAGTGAGGCTGCATGCAAATCACCGCGCTGGATAGTAAAGTGAGCGACTGATACCACATGCAAATCCCCATGCTAGGTAGTGAAGTAAGACACTTACACCACATCACCTGCGTAATGCCGGATTCGAAAATCTCGATCAAACTCCAGGATTTTGTCTGAGGCACAGAGCTAAGAGATCAAGAAGGAGAATATTTTGAAAACAGACATCTTCAGTTTCCTAAAAGTGTAGTCTATCTTATTACAGGATGATCATAATGTCACAAATCATGACATCATGAATGAAATCACATTGTGTGGGGTTTGATTTAAAAATCTGGCTTATGTGGTAACTCTTATCAGAAATCCACATGGTTGGAAGTCATCTGCTGGCTACACTTGCAGTTGACAAGGCCCAGTGACCAAGTTCTGGACAAGAGAAGTGTGGCTGTTCCAGGCCCAGGGTGGTACGAAGTGAGTGACCTCTTTTGTACCAGCTAGATGCAGAGGGTAGTCAGGTGACAGGTTAGCCAGATGTTGGAAGAAGTCTGGGTTCCTGATTAGAGAAACAGACATCTACTTTCTTCTGACACTCAAATCTTGATTACTATCTTAATGCAGCTCAGCATACTCTGACATGGTGTCTTTCTCCTCCTATATTACAGAGGATCACACTGAGGGCTTACTATCCACTAAGCACATGCATCATAAGCAGCCCTCACAAACTACACTTAAAGTAAGTAACATATTATGATCTTTCTCATACACACATGGAGGCTGAGGCCCCAGGGGGCTAGGTCAGTGATGGTGAATCTTTTAAGCTTTCAATGACAACAAACAGCTGGCTACAGCACATGTGCCATTGGTTCACCACCACAGGACAAGGTGATCACACAGCTAGTAAGTGGCAGCCCTGGGAAGAACTTCTGAAACTGAACGTAATGTCTGGGCTCTTTGACGTACACAGTGGCCTGGGACTCCCGCTGAGGTCAGCCTCTTCACAGAAGGTCAACCTTCTGCGTTTCTTTCTCACTGTTCTTACTGGGGAATAACTTATGGGAGGGCACTTTCTGCATGACCCTGGAGGTCTCTGTTACTTCCTGCAATCTTCCTTCTTAAATCAGTCCTTAGACTTTGTCAGCCCTGTGAAGGATCAAGGGGTAGCCTGTCAGTTCTAAAGCAGACATCTGAAAACCCATACATCACCAAGCGTGGTTACATATAAAAACCGCTCAGATTCTAATATTAGGTAACAAAAAGTTCCAATCAGGATAGTCTATTAACTTGATAGGTGAACAATTACAGGAAAGTAGAGACAGACTTCTGAGGTACAAACCTTGGCTTACCATCTACTCACTCTATCTCCTTTAATATCACTTCTCTCAGGGAGCTATTATGAAGGTTAAATGAACTATGGAGACCAAAGCATGTAATATACAGAGCAATTACCACAATATGCACTTTTTCTTTTCTCCTTTTACAAAACCCTTTTATTTATACAACTCCTAAAGCAAAAGGACCCAAGGGAATATTCTTACATTTGGAGACACTGCAAAATCTCAACTGATCTGAACACAAGAAGTTTCAGATTTTTCTTTACTTATCTTTTAAAAAGTTACGTTGTTCTCAATTAATTTTTTATTTAAAAATATCTTATGGTTTATTGGACCATTTGCATGCTTCTTCATAACTTTAATGTGTAAGAAATTGTTTAGCTCTTAAATGTAATAACTGTCATAAGCCAGAAACCCTTTTTAATATGACATTAAGTTTAATTAATCAGTAACCAGTAGCAAAGTGGTAATACCTGGCTCAACAGACAGGCTAATGGCTGTCTTTATTTATTTAATAAGAAGGTTCATAGTGATTAAAATACCTTGACAGCCTGGCTATTTCATTTTTTCCCCTTCACCAGGCAATCTGAGTACATGTCCTGGAGAAGCCAGAGGAAACAGCCAATTGGTCTGAGAGTTGGTAAACCAGGGATTCCATAATTTAAAAAAAAAAAAATGACCTCTCCACAGATAAATTACTGTCTGGCATTTTCTATCAAATCCATGTGGCAAGTGCTTAAAAGTACTATGTATAGTTGCTCTTAAGAACAAGACTGTACTTCAAAGTTCTTAGTTGACAAATCTAATTCAGGTATATAAATGGCTAGGGTGAATGATATCACAACGAGGTAGATATGATTTTTCAATGAGATTAATATCCATTTATTCAAATGGAGATTTAAATAACATTTATTTGGGATGTCTGTGACCAGCTCAATTCAACTTTACCAACACTGACTGTGTATCTACTGGTAGACACAATGCTGGGTGAATCTCTAAAACCTGAACTGTGATTACAGTGAACATTAATAAACTGTTCTTCAAAGACAGGACATTTGCCTGTGCAGTCATGCCATCTTTAAATGCATCACTCTAAATTATTTAGGTTGCCTCTAACTTTGCACACTGTTCTGTCCCCAGCACGGAAGACTATACCTGAACATGAAAGGCATCACTTAGATATCTGGGGTATAAACTGCAGGATGATGAAAGGAATACCTCTAGTTCAGCCCTCTTAAATCAAAGATCTGTCTATCATATCTGGAGGTCAAATTGTGGCAGGTGAGAAGTCAATTCTCAGTAATAGATCAAGGATAATATTTCACAAAAATTGGCCTGAAATGAATATTAGCTAGCAATCAATTTCTTATTGTTCTATGCTTCATCTAGTTAACTATGGAATTTCCTTGTTCTGATTATGTAATTCTTTTTTTTTTTTTTTTTTTTGGTTCTTTTTCCGGTACCAGGCATTGAACTCATGACCTTGTTCTTGCCAGGCAGGTGCTGTGTTGCTGAGCTAAATCCCGAGCTCCTAGATGGGCCGTAAATCCTTTTTTTTTTTTTTTTTTGTGGTACTGGGGATAGAACTCAGGACCTTGAACTTGCCAGGCAGGTGCTTGTGCCACTGAGCTATATCCCCTAGCCTCTGATTATGTAATTCAAAGGGGACACAGAAAATAGATTTATTAATGCTAAAAAAAAAAAAACCTGGCAGGGCAGATATATGTGAAGTTATGGAGGAACAGAAATTTTTGGCTCTTTCCTTGCATATCTGAAGGAGTAGAGCCTGTCTTCCCTTCAGCTTCTGGTTGCAAGACAAACCTGTATTTGTAGAGGAGTCTGGGGGTGAAGATGGTGTGCCCCTCCTCAACACACATTCTAAACAGATACTGATAGTAAACATGCCATATGCAAAGCCTGACACAAAGGTCTGAAAAATCATAGTTGCCACCAATTATTACAGAAATGCGGGTTCTTTATGACATTTTTAAATTGTGAAAAACAGGGAGTTAAACGGCTACCTATTCACTGAAAGAATGAGTTACGCTGTTGAAACCTCAATTACAATCAGAGTTTCTGTTTTTAAGAAGTCACACAATCTGAAGATCCACGGCACAACACATACCACATTTTGTACATGAAGATTACAGTAGAGTCAAGGACAAAAGCTCTTTTCTGTGCCAGAATTAACTGATGCAGGGGTAAAATTCTAGCACATGAACAAGGACTCTGCGCCTATTGGTTGTAAATGACATCATGTTTTCTGAAGAAGCATGTTCATTTTTCCTATTTCTAGCACATGGGATGGTATGGAGCTCCCTCTCCTGGACACTATGATTTTATCAATCTCGTCATTCTATAAACCAGACAGGCAGAACTTAACCACAGCAATTAATCAATTCATGGATGTTTACAGCCTCTCTTTTTATTAGAGTGGACATTCTTTTAACCCATCATATATAGTCATTTAACTCTGCCCAACAGTGAGCAAAATCTTACACATCTAAATTAAGAGGAAGGTCACATTAAATACACTACCTTTCGGCTGGAAAAATGGACATGTTTGCCCAGTTTACTGTTCAGTGCTTCCAGGAACATTTCATCGGTGACTTTGCCAACATTCATGCAGGCGTCATCTAGGATTGCGATGATGCCCTTGTGCTGCTGCTCCACCAGGTCCACGATGATCTGGTTGTTGAAGTAATCAATCTGTGGGACACGGCGAGGAAACAATGTCCAAGAGACCAGTCGTGCCATCTTTAAATGCATCACTCTCAATTATTTAGGTCACACAAGGGTCTCCTACCCCTTGTTTCAGGGGCTTAGGTAAAGCTACCTGATATCAAATATGTGACTAGCATTACTGAGGCCTAACACTAAATGAGCACATATTCTAATGGATGTCTATTTTATAATTCCTTCTTTTCTTTCTTACTTTTTTTTTGGTGGTGGTGGGGACTGAACTTAGAACCTTCATGCTGAGCTATTTTCCCAGCTCTTTATTTTTCATTTTGAGACAGGGTCTTGCTAAGCCACTAAGTTGCTCAGGCTGGCTCAAACTTGTGATCTTCCTGCCTCAGCCTCCCATTTAATTTCTTTCTTAGCTTTACATTAAGAGACCCTTGTGAGAGATGAGGATAGCTCAAGTCATAAATTCTAAGCTGGCCAACATCTCTCCCCTTACCAATTCTTGTTTTAATCCTGTCTCCAGATCCCAGCCCAGCCCTACTCCTTCACATGCTCAGTCCCCCAATCTGTTTGCTGTGAACCATAAGACCCAGCTTCCACTAAGTGCCAACAAGTAACCTTAATGTATTATTCGATATCCCACTTGATAGTGAAGTCAAACTATGACACAGAACTTGCAGTTTTAGTTAGATGAGGCTGAGCAACTAACAACAAAAGCATTTCCTCCAGTTTTTTGAAAGTTAAACACACAGGAGTCTAACACAATTCTGACATTTTCTGAATACAATATTTAAAAATAATTCTGAGATGTAAATATAAAATATAATGCACTTTTCATTTACTTTTATGAACTGAATGAAGTTATAAATAACTTCTGGCTTTATCAGCTTTGAAATATATAGGGGTTGGGCAAAAATCCTCTATTACATGTGTTTATTCTGACAGCCTGTAGCACACCTCTGACCACACACAGAGGGCACACTCAAGCCTAACGCAGGCAAGCTGTGTGTCGTAAAGATGGGCAGTGTATTACCAAACATTTCAATCTTGGGTGTGATGTATCCCCCGTCATACAGAACACACCTAAGCTAGGCACTGTGCCCATCACCCTCTGAAGGTCTTTCTTTGTATAATCAAATGTTAAAGTGCCAAATATACTCCTGTCCTACGCTTTAAAACCCAAAGAGTTATACAAGTTATTTGATGAAATAAACATACCACTGTGACCATGACCACTGTGGGTTTCAGCTCTATTCCTGGTCTTATGAGTTCTCTTTTGTCCCATGGACTGGGAATGTGGAGAAGCCCTGTTCAAACAGTTCTGTTTATTGTAGGTATCTATTATGTTTCCAAATAGAGAGGAAAGTTATTTCCATCTCTAGATGAAATACCCTAAAAGTACTCAAAAAGCAGGAATTCTGTATTAATTAATAACTGTTATCGTAGACTTTGGGGCTACAGAATTAAAGATTACGTCTTTTGTTCCAGGACAAAATTAAAATTCCGATTACATTATTTGAAGCTATTGGTGTTTGGTGTATGCTCTACTAACTCTTAAGTTAACTCTAAGCTTAAGGCTGCTTTAAACATTGCTGAAAGCAGTGGTTTTCAAATCAGGTTCCTCCAACAACCTGGCATTCCCAGCAGGTTTCTAAAGGGGTTTAGGGAGCCTGGAGAGCTGTGATGGAATGGCGTAGGGACACGGGATCTGCCTTCCCATTCCCTCTCCAAATACAATGGCTTTGTGCAATAGCTGTATCTGCTATGCCTGTGAAAGTTGAATAACAAGTTTTATGATGAAATTTGCTATAAAATCTAAGTTTCAGTTATACTGTATATTATACAACAGATATATTCTTAGAAAGGTTTATATAACTTAATTGAATTACATTTTAAATGTGCTTTGAGAGTTTACTTAAGTGTCAAGTTCCCATAGTTAAAATGACTTGTAAACTGTACCATCAAATGCTTTTAAAAGTGAATGAACCAGAGGGGTAACCAGACATTATGAATCTCATAGCAGAAGCTGAAGCATAGTCCATGAAATTGGGTATGGGGAAAAAAAATCCAGAATCTAGTCAAGACTCTAAATATAATAACAAATGTACAGAACATATAAGAAACAGAGAAACATATTAAGTGACACCTCAGGAACAGGATTAACAAAATCCAGACTGTGGGAACCACCACAGAACAAAGTCTCACTCTCTTCAACAAAACACTGCAAAAGAGAAAAAGGAGAGGAAGGTGGTGGAGGAGGGGAGAGACAGAAATGGAGGAGAAAAATCCATAAATATATAAGAGACCTATCTACCCATCACAATGTAAAAACTTTCCTTGGATCCAAACTCAAAAAACTGTAATCAACAACAACCACAAGGCAACTGAGGAAATATGAAATGTGAACACTGCCTGGATAGTTGATGTTGTTAAGGAATTTTTAAGATGTGACAAGAATATTGTGGTTATAGTTTTTGTGTTTCAGAGAAACACACTGAAGTATTTTTTTTCAATCTTTTTGAGACAGGGTTTCATTATGCAGTTCAGGCTGGCCTTGAACTTACTTTGTAGCGCAGGCTGGTCTTGAACTCACAGTGATCCTCCTGCCTCAGCCTACCAAGTACTGGGATTACAGGCTTGGATTATAGGCATGTGCCACCATGTCCAGTGTTATACTGAAGTATTTACAAAGGAAAGAATGGGATATTTGAGATTTGCTACAACATAACCTAGGGGCAGATGGGTAAGGTGCAGATAGTATGAGAAAGGCAACTACTGATAATTTAAGGCTGGGTGAGGACACACGGAGTCCATTCTACTATTTCTCCTTGCATGTATGTTCGAAATTTCCCAATATAAAATAATTTTTAAAAAGTCACTATGTTCCGAAGTTTGGGGTTTTAAAGGAATACCTTAGTAGAGATTCTAATTTTGATGGGAACTGCATGTAGTAACTATTACCTTGGTGTTAGCCTTCAGTTCTCTAGAATAAGTACTTCTCGGTTTACTTAGCTAAGAATTTTTGCATTTTTAGAGTTGTTGATCCTTTTCAGATGTTTGTAATAGCCTAGTATAATTGTTAATTTTCCCTTCATCAACTATGCTTGTGGATGCGACATTGACTGTTAAAGGATATTTTTGACTAGTACCTCTGAATCATATCAAAATAACAAGTTTTATAATGAAATCTGATTTAAAAAATTTGAAGCTTGGGCCAGGGATATAGCTCAGTGGCATGGTGCCTGCTTAAAAAGTGCAAGGTTGTGAGTTCGATTCCCGGTACTAAAAAAGAAAAAAACAAAAAAAAAAACTAAAAGAAAAAAAGAAGCTCTGGTTATACTGTATACTATACAACATATTCATTCTTAGGAAGATTCATTTAAACTTAATTGAATTTAATTACATTTCAAATGTGATAAGAGCTCATTGTTTAAAACAAACTACAGGTTGCTTTTTTATGAAGCAACTGACAACTCTTTGGTTTATTTGCAAGTAGGTAAAATTTATGTTAATACACTCTGAAGAAACTTTTTATGATATTTTAGTGTTTAACACATGGGAAGGCAAAGATGCAATTTGAAGCAAGAAAGGTACTCTACCATTTTGTCTTTTTTTTCTGGATGAGAGGAAATAGAAAAATAGGAAGCCAGGAAGGAATATAAAGTGAATTTAAATATGTCATTTCAAATAGGCTTTTTTCTGCTACTACACTGGATACAAAAAAACAAGTTTTGACTTTATTGTGTAACTAGAGGATAAACACAGTTTTATACTCAGAAACTTACAGAAACTTGGAAGTTAGTACTTTTCTAGTCCATTCCCAAAACTGTTTTAAAATATGTATGAGAAAAGTTACTAAGTCTTCCTTCTCTTGTGAGGTGAAGATTTAATCATGGGCAATAAGGAAGCCAAGCAAGTCATTCATTTCAGCTGTGATATCTGGGGTTTGTAGTGGACCTGTTATTCTCTCTGACTACCTCTGACCAGACCACTTTCCTCAGACACTTATAAGAAATTTACAAAGAGCCATGAGGAGAGGGGTGATAACTAAAGAAAATAAGTGGAGATGGAAGATAATGCAGGTGTCCCAATATGCAGGTTTCAGAGAATATAACTGTCATTAGCTGAAGGCAATGAAATGCCATTTAGTTTACAAAGTAAAAGAAGAAAGAAAAGGAAAGAGGGAGGGAGTAAAAACAAGATTTGGAAGCAAATTTGTACAAATTTAAGATAAAAACAACTTAAGAGATTTGATAAAAAATGTACAGTAAATGTTTAATTTTTAAAAATGTGTTACAGTAAAATGACACATTGCCATTATTCCTCTCAAAACACTGCCCCTCACTTTGACATACTCATCCCGTTGTTCTTGCCACTTTCTGAAGCAGTTCTGGAAGTCCTCTTTCACGTCTTCACAAGGTCTGATGAAGAATACTTAACAGTAAACAGTTACCAGGTGCCATCCAACAGAAAGGCAGGCTCATAACAACATGCCAATATGTCTTCATCTACCTTATTCACTGACCTAGCGCCGTGTCACTCCTGGATCTTCCCCAAAGTCAAAATAACCACGAAAGATACACTTATTGAATTAATTCAAGATGTGGAAGCAGCCATGACAGTGCAACTAAAGATACCCATGAAAGAGGACTTCCAGAACTGCTTCAGAATGTGGCAAGAACAATGCATAAGTATGTTCAAAGTGTGGGGGAGATCTTGATGGGATTAATGGCAATGTGTCTTTTACTGTGATCATTTTTTAAAAAAATTTAAACATTCACTGTATACTTGGATCATACCTCATATAAATGCTGCTAAATTCTAGCAGACACATATGAATCAAGAAGTGCATATGGTGCCCAGCCAAACAGTGGCGTTAAATTTATTGGTTGAACTCCTCATGTTCTGGGCACTAGTGAGTGAGTCTATTAAGTTGGAGAAATCTACCAACATCCATGAAAATGAACTGGATTTACATATCTTCAAAAGGGAAGCCAAGGTTCAGCTGTTTCAAGTACCCAAGGGGATCAAGAAATACCTAGCAGGACAAGCTCAATAATGTTATCAGCAGCATAGAGACACAGAAGACACTTTCCACCAGCACTCACGTGCTTCCATGGGATGCCCTCCCGCTGGTACTCCTCTTGTTCCTGCTTCAGGACCAGCTGAATGAACAGCTGCTGCAGTTTCTCATTGCAGTAATTGATGCAGAACTGTTCAAAGCTACATAAAAAGGGATTAATTAAGTTTAAACAAACAAAAAAATAAACAATAAGGTTTTAAGGATCTTAACCAGTTTACCTATTGTTGTCGAAGATTTCAAAGCCATAGATATCCAAGACACCAATCACAGTGTTTTTCCCATGGATTGTGGTGTCATAGTTCTTGACCTCAATAACATCATTGATGCGAGTGACGATCCAACAAAAAAGGCGTTCATATATCGCCTGGGAGGAAAATAACATCTTAACTCCTTGCCCGCTTGAGAAGGGAGACCTTTGTTTGGATTTGCCATGTCTTAAATTCCTGTCTATCATCTCCTTACTATTTAGTATAAATGGTTTGGATAGTTTTTTCTTTGGAGTGCTGGGATGGAACCCAGGGCCTCACACATGCTGGGCAAGCCCTCTACCACTGAGCTACATCCCCTTTTAAAGTATTTTACTTTGAGACAAGGTTCTCCTAAGTTGCATAAGCTGGGCTTAAACTTGCAATTCTTCTACCTCAGCCTCCTGAGTAGCTGGGATGATAGACATGAACCACCATGCCCGGGTAGTAATTTGGACTTTTAAGACTTTCAGTTACTACATACACCCCAACTACATTCCCCAGGCATGTTTCCATGCCCTACTATGTTGATAATACGCTTATTTCCTTGTATAAGCCACTTAATCACTTCACTGTTAACTCTAAAAAGCTGGGAATTGAATCAATGCTTACTACAACTCTGAGTTCTAAAAATGGAAATATTGATTTCTAATCCTGAAAAAGAGTCTGAGCTATAAGGCCAAGGTTGGAAATTCTCTGAGAATCAAACACACACCCACCACCCAAGGACACGCATTCTAAGATGCCCCATGCGGCACACACGTCCTGATGCAGCACACTCCGCATTACATCTTTAGATAGCCCTTCCTTGACATGCCGCCCCCTCCTGTCTTTACAGCCCCTTTATTCTCCTGCCCTCTCCAGTCTTCACCTATGCCCCATTCTGTCGCTGACATGGCTCCCCAGGGACCCCGGTTACCTCTGTACACACACTTTCTTGTAGTACATGGACATCTTAGCTTCTCCATGTCACTCAACCTAGTTTTCTACTCTCAAAGTACTTTCCTCTCTGGGATCCATAATACCATCCTTTCTTAATTTCCTTTGTTGTATTGGCTGACTTTCTAGGCGACCTTTGGTAGGGTCTCCTCTTCCACCTGACCTCTAAAAATTGGACTTGTTCCTGATTCTCTTCTCACTCTCTAACACCTTCTCAGTTATCTCACCCAGTGTTCAACAAGGCTGCTATGATCTGACTCCCCAAAAGTGTTATCACAACCCTGACCCAACTCTCTGGGCTCGGAACTCAGGGCTTGACTCTCTATCTCACAATGATTTGTAGATGTTTCACATTTACTTCAAACTCCTATCTTGTCAGGACTCTTAACCTTTTCACCTCTAAAAACTGTTCTTATACTACTCTGAGCCCCAAATAAACTGCACAAGATGTGTGGGAACTCATTCATTCATTCGTTCATCATTCAATAACTATTTGCTGAGGATTTACTATGAATAGTTGGTTGGAGATATGGTACTAAGTGAACACAAACAATCTCAGTCTCCAAAAGGCCTAGGGAGCAGAGTGAAGGAAAGAACCATTCATTCATATATACATACATACACACATTCTCTCTCTCTCTCTCTCTCTCTCTCTCTCTCTCTCTCTCTCTCTCTCTCTCATACACACACACATTCATTCCTGCTAAAGAAACAGTGCATGGCAGCAGAGGGAAATCTAATTTATTCAGTGTTGTGGGGCAGGGGAAGCTTCTTATAGAAACTGATGCTTGGGCTGAGGTCAGCAGGATAAGTAAGTGGTAGCAAGGCAAGAGAGGAGAGAAGATCAATCCATGCAGAGGAAACAGCATGTGCAAAGGCCCTGTGACTGGAAGGAGACAGGGATAAAAGTAAGTTGTGAGGCTTCAGAGAAGACTAGTGGGCTGGGATGAAGACAGGTGCCTGGAAGACAGTAAGAAACGAGGCAAGAAAGAAAGGCTGGAGCCAGACCATGCTAAGGTAACATCCTTGAGTCTCTAATTCCCATGGTTGGTCAGATTTGCTTTTCTGGCAGTGACATTCACAGTCAGGGCCTGTAATGTTCAGAAAGTCTCATCATACGGTAGTAGTACCTCAGTTCACAAGCTTAGTTCTTTCCACAATTCTGGTCACAAACCAAATCAAATTCAATGGTTAGGTTCAATGCTGACCTATGTGGGAATTTGATTAGGCTCATGATTAATTTGATTTGCAACGAGAGCCATGGAAAGAATTAAGTTTGTAAACTAAGGTCCTACTTCTAAAAGGCTTAGGCTGCTGTCAGGGGTTTGTCTGGATTCCTCTCACAGGAGTCTGCTCATGCTACAGCTGAGACCCACAGCACGTAGCTAAACTCTTACCTTGGCAAAGGCATCTCTCCCGTAGCTAGCTTCCTGTTCTGTGTGCTGCTTGTCGATAATGTCGCGGCCTGTGGCCACAGTCCGGAAGAGAAGGGCTTTCTCAACCATGTCTGTCTTAGTAGAGAGCAATTCTGCTATGATGGATACAACCTTGCCATTCTCAATAAGAGGCGTGTCACCATCTACTATAAATTTTAAATTTCCCTGAATCAAAAATGAGAAAACAAAACACACCATGTCCAATGAGATTCTTCAACTTTATGTCAAGAATATATTTGTCAATTTAAATATAATTCTAGTGACACTAGGTATGGCAACATTCAAAAATCTAACACTTCTTCTGTTCTTTTTCTCTTCTGTAGGCAGTTTTCTGTCTTTTGATTTTTAGTATCTGTTTTGATAAAAGTTCTACATTTTTACGCAGTCAAACCTATGAATGGGTTCTCTTTCTTTTGTGTCATACATAGACCATTTCTACTGCAAAGGTTTAATGAATATTTGGTATTTTCTTCCAATACCACAATGGTTTTTTTTTTTTATTCATTTAAATCTGTAATCCACTCAATTTATTTTGGTGTGTGTTATAATGTAAGAACCTACCTTTATTTTTTCAGGTGGTTATGCTTTGGCAACATTTATTGAATGGCTAGCTTTTCCTCCTGATTTGAATGGCACTATTTATACATATTAAATTTCCTAAGTGTCTGAGTTTATTTATATTTTATTTCACTTAATAAACAATACTTATTAACCAACTACCAAATGTCTAATACATCAAAAAATCTGTTAACTTGATCTGATGCTGAATTTGTGCAACAAGTTTTACAGTGTTTCAGCTTTTAATATAATTTTAAATTTAGAATTAGGTGCATCTTTCCCCTTCCTCCACCAAGCTATTCTTTGATACGCTGTATTTGGTCTTACAGGCTTATTGCTTCTTATGATAAAATAATGAAGCCAAGTTAAAAACAATAAAATTCATACTTGGATTATTTATAAACTACTTTGAAGATACCAGACAAATTAATATATATTAGTCTTCCTAGTTGTGGATATTCATTTGTTGCATACACTGCTATGTAATTTTTCATACAGATTGATACATTTCTGATTCAGAGTTAAATCTTGCTATATTAAAATGAAAGGTAATTTTTGGCCACATCTGAATCCAGGTTGACAATGTAAGATTATATGCTCACAAAATTTCGAACATGTCTGATTATACTAAGGGTAATGAAAGAGCTCCAGCACATGGCCGCCTCACTTCTTCGAAGTGTAAGGCCTGTGTACTGACTGCTTGGTAGTGCTGGCGCTTACAGTGAGCTGGCTGCACCTGTGCGGCAGCCGTGCTACACTCGGGGTCTCATTTGTGAACCTGAGAAATGAGATGATCAAAATCCAGCTTTAATTATCTACAATTCTGTGTTTCAAATGCCATTAGAAAGCCATTCCTTTAGTAGTTCACACCATTTAGTAATTCACACCATTGCTGAATTATTTTCTCCTTGAAATTAACCAGTTCACGGTTTGAAGATATGAGTAAGATTACAAACTGAAACTGCAGTGCCAAAACGTTTATGGCTTGGGAAACCCCAAAATAATGGAAAGAGCCACAGTCTAATTTCTTCAAAATGTGAGCAAAGTTTTCTCTAAGTAAATTAACTTTTTAAAATCCACAGGGAACAAAACCAAAATCTTCTGAAGGAGCATTCTGCTTCCCTATGAAGAAAACATATTCTGAGAGGCATCCCTACTCACCAAGTGAAGAATAGCAGCCAAAATTTTATATACTGTTTGGATCTCCTCAGGTTTGAAGCCAATTACTTTCATGGCATCAGCTACTACTTTGAATTCTGCAGCATCATTGATAGAACACTAGAAGTAAAAATGGAAAACTAAGTCACTGAAAATTCACATGAGCATCCAACAATTATCAACTAAACTCAAGTTTAACCAAGGTTTTGATGTTTCTGTCATAAATCACTTGAGGGGATGATGAGTATTCAGAGAAAATAAAAATTACTTCAAGGGTGGAAGCATCATTTGGCACATACAAAGCCCACTTGTGCATGGAAGCCATCACCCAGAACAGGCTCTGTGCACTTTTCTGGAAGCTATTGTCCTGAGCTGCCTTAGAGAAGCTGATCAGAGCTTCACGCTCCATAAAGGCAACGGCATGGGATGTGAGATCTGAAAGGGAAATACTGAATGTGAAAGCTTCCAAAATATATGGCTGCTTATTATCACTTGTGGCTCTTTATTTCACAATTCATCTTGGATAGGCAAGCAACATCTCTCCCACTGTTGTGTAATTGAGCTTCTTATTTCCCAGGTGAGGAAAAGCAGGCTTCTGAGAGCAAAGATGTCACCTGTAGTCATTCAGCAAGCTATTAAACAGTGTGGAACTGTATACTTGGTAAGGATTTGGTAAGTCGGATCATCTAACTGGTTCAGTGACATTAAAAGATGAATAACAAGGGGCTGGGGATTTAGCTCAGCGGCAAAGCGCCTGCCTGGCAAGCGCAAGGTCGTGAGTTCGGTTC
>NW_004955481.1:7654419-7655619 GCF_000276665.1 Chinchilla lanigera
ACCAAAAAAAAAAAAAAAAAAAAAAAAAAAAAAATCCTCAGTGAATGGAGAATTAAAGTGCTTTTAATTCAATTTTGTCTTACCAAGTTGCCTTTGGCTAAATCATAAAATCTTAGGAGGTAGATTTCCTAGTTCTGCTAATATTTTTATAGTGTTAAATGGAATAGGATTAAAAATTAAGAGAACACTGAATACAGAAAGAAACTTCCATATTCAGATGTTAGATGGTGATAAAATATAGCAATAGATTATTGAGCAAAGGTGTCAGTTCAATAATGTACTGCGTCTTTGTGTCTGAGAATTTTAAAAATAGAGTAGAAGAGACATTTATCTGCCTAAAGGTAGGAGGCTCAGTCAGATAAATATTCAATATCCCTTCTGATCTTTGTCTGATTCTATATCTGAAAAATATCAAAGAGGAAATTCTTACCTTTAATTGAGCTCCGACATGGATATAGTTGTAGGATGAAAGGGATTTCTGGAGATGTAGAGAACGTAGTATCTGCTCTGAACCTCCTTGGAGCAGCTGAAAAATATTTAATTGAAAATAAATTGTTTAAATATAAACTGAAATCAAATCTATCAAATATTCTAACTTAGCAGTAATCTAGCCTTTACTTATTTTTAAGTATTAATTCATTTAGGTCTTTCCATTTCTAGCTTTGAAGTCTGTGTGTGTCTTATGATTTGTGTCTAGATGTCCCATCCCCAAAGCCTCATGCAGTCATGGGGAGGGCTTCTAATGTTTATGATTGATTCGTGGTCCAATTACCCACCCTGAGACAGGTAACCCGCATATAACATAAGAGAGAAAAAGAGGCTTGTTCTAGTTCCTCTGTTTTTGCTCTTCTTGTTTTTGCTTTTTTCTGCTGCCATGAACTGTTGTCCTCTGCCATGTGTCACACTTCCTTGGAGCCAGTCTAATATGGACTGAAGTCTCCACAACCTGTGAGCTAAATAAACCTTTCCTTTCTTAATTCTGGGTGTTGGGTATTTTGTTTCAGCAATGAGAGAAAGGTAATCAGGACAGTGTGTGTGTGTGTGTGTTTTTTTTTTGGTTTTTTTTTTTTAATTTTAAAGAGTAAAAGAAGGTTAACATAATAATAGGGGGGCTTACCAAATTACAGACAAAGTGGTAGGAAATTATCAATGGTTCTTGTTTTATATATTGTTATCTACAAGATAGTTTCTCAGGAAAAC
>NW_004955481.1:7655719-7657520 GCF_000276665.1 Chinchilla lanigera
GGTACCGGAGAAAAAAAAAAAAAAAAAAAAAAAAGATGAATAACCTGTCCTTAAGGAGCTATATGGTCAGCAGGTTGGAAATATAAATGTGCAAACAGAAATTCACAACAAAGCAATGGTAACTGCTTATATTACAAGTTTTTCTAAAGTGGTAGCTACAGACTAATCCTTTTTTTCAGTGAGTTCTTCCTGAACAAGAAAAGGTGAGGGACATCTTTCTTTTGCTTTTCCATATTTTTAACTTTTCTATAATAAAAAAGATGTATCACTCTTTTAGTTGGGTGAAAAATACAAGAAATTCTAAAAGAAAAGGATCTAAGAGATGGGAGGTATTTATTTTTAAAATTTTTATATTATGCACCTTATGCTAATTATACCTTCATTACTAGATTAGCTATATTTTTATGGCTATCCGCAGAAATAAATGATACTTAGATTTTTGCAATTAATTTTCCATTATTTGACTTTAGTTTACACAACTTTTTATAGTTGTGTCACCTAACTGCAGAAACATTTGTCTGAAAATTAACTGAAAATAAAAAAATAGAGGGCGTCACTTCACCTTTCTGAGAATTGTCGAAGGTATTTAAAGATGTACAGAGTATTATAAAGTTAACACTTTTAAGAAAGTAGTGACTAATAATATTACTTTTCAGTCAGACTGTCATATTAACTAAACTACTTCTGACCAAGTCATGTTGAATTCCCATAGAAAATATTAATATTCAGACTTATTTTCTAAGTTAAATTCAACTTAGGTTCACTTTTCATTGAAGTTTTCTGTTCCTACTTCTTTATTTTTTTCTTTCTCTCTAACAAAAACAAGGAAAGAACACATGATCATAATCAAAACTGAAAATAAAGTTGAACCAAAAGGAAATAAAAATATGCTTAAATCTTACCATTTAGACATAATCATTGATAATAGTTTGTGTATATATTTTAAGCTAAAGCATTTGACAAATCCCGATAAAATAGAACTGCTTTTATTATAACATAATCATCATTACCTTTCCATGAAAACACAGATTACCATAATGATTTTAACAACTGTAAAGTATTACATTATATATATTTTTAGTAAGGCTTAAAATGTAGACCTTCTATGCACCTTTTCTTAATAAACAATTAAAATTGTGATCTATGAGCCAGGCATAATGGTATATGTCAGTAATCATAGCTCTGAGGGCAGCAGAGGCAGGAGGATCACAATTTTGAGCCCCAGAAGGACAACTTAGTTAGACCTGGTCTCAAGTTTAAAAAAAGGGCTGGGGATGTAGCTCAATGGTAGGGCACTTCTGGGTTTGATCTCCAGTATCCAAACCAAAATCCAAACAAACAAAAAAGTTGTGATCAGGCTAGGGATATAGCTCAGCAGCACAAGTGCCTGCCGGGCAAGTGCAAGGTTCTGAATTCAATTCCTGGTACCAAAAAAAAAGTTGTGATCCATGTCCTCCATCTCTTATTCTATGCATTTATATACCTTCCCTCCTACAAAATAGGATAATATAATTACTGTTTTAGAATCACCATGAACAAACTAATGCATTATTAGTGTTAGCTGTAAAATGACAAATAGAAAACTAATTGGAAATAAAAGGAAAACTCTGTCTGCTTATTTATACACAAGCACTTATATGCAAAGGAAGAGGAAAATGAATAATTATGAGAGCTGAGAATACATGGAAATGCCCCAAGGGCCAAAAAACTATTTGTAGGATATATGAAAATCAATATAAAAAAATCCGGGGCTGGGGATTTAGCTCAGCGGCAAAAGCGCCTGCCTGGCAAGCGCAAGGTC
>NW_004955481.1:7658765-7679497 GCF_000276665.1 Chinchilla lanigera
CTATACTTTGGTATCTTCAAAGTGGCTTCTAAAGAAAATAAATAGAGCTATACATGAGTGACCTATTGAATAATCATTAACTATTCTCAATGGTCATTGTAAGAAACACATAATAATAAACATACATCCATTTATGAAATAGGATAGGAACAATACAAACATTACAGAGTTATGGGTAGATTAGAAGGAAAATATCAATGGCTGCTGTAATACATGGTAGTATCAAAAAAGTGGTTTCTCAGGAAGACAGAGGTACGCAAGAAGTATGTGTTTTTTAACTTGGGTAAATGGCTTCAGTGTCATCAGTTACGTGGAATGCTGCTACACAGTCACAAAGGTTACTTAGAAAGTCTCAGCTCAGTCACTGATGTAACTAGTGTGAAAAGTTCTTGCTTTCAATATGGTCATGTGCAAACAGGGAACTCCCCTGCCCCGAGGTGACCACTTGCTTAAGAGTCCCATTAAGGAGAGGCTATTGTTATGTTTTAGAGTTTAGAACAAGTCAATAAGGCCATGGAAGTAAGTAAGAGGCATCAGCAGACAATTAGGGCTGACTCCCATGTATATTGAGGCAGGCTTTCCTTGTCAGCTGTGCACCTTGGGGAAGGAGGGAACTTGGGAGCCATGATACCAGGTCGTCGGTTCATCCCGTGGGAAAACCACAGGGAAAGTTGTGAGTTCTTAAAATATACAACTCTTTCATACTGGGTAGAAAAATAGTTTATTCGAAACACAGGCAACTGTCAACAAAAACAAATACAAAATTGATAGCCCGTTTATACAGAGCATGACTTTGGAAGGCATTGTGTTTAAATTCTCTATATTAAACTGTGTGCTTTGGTGTACTTAAAAGGTATAATCGTTAGATTTTTAAAAATTAAATGTTTAAACAAATATACCAGAACTTTGATGTACAAATGAGTAGTGTCTACTAAAGCAGTTACCTAGCTGAATTCGAGCTGGTATTCAATTGTCCTGTCACCGTTCAATCACCTTCAAAGACAGTTTACACACGGAAACCAACCTTATTCATTCAGTTTTAATTCTTAAAAATCCAAAATAGTGCTTAATTTGATCCCTCAACTTATTTAGTAGCCTTGGTTTATATCACTTTAGGTTTTAAAAATTATAATAATGTATCAAGCTTGTTCTCTGAAAGTAGATTTGCCAGCAGGAGGGATATTTAAAGTAGTTTGTTTTAGACTAACAGCATTCCCAAAAGAAGCATTCAATTTTTTCCCTATGCTTTGATGGAATAAAGAAGACAATTTTCTCGAGTTTATAAGTACTGTTTTTTTTAAGGTGATCATATTGCTTTCATAGTCTCTAAGAACAAAATAAACTAAATTTGTATTCTCATCTCTGGGGCTCCCAAATATAAGAACAAAAGCTTCAAATAAAATCAAACAAAATAAATTTTAACAAATTTAGAATGGACCATGGTTGTTAAACAGATATTTACACTGCAAGGAAATGTAAGTGATGCTCAACCTGGCAGGTATTTGGTTGGCTAACCACCTGCCAGCTCTTATTATGGTTGTGCTAATCAGATCGCTTAAGAGGTAAGTAGGGAAGGGTGTATGCATGTGTGTTTGCATGTGTAATGTGCTATGGAGCCAAAGGAAGTAAGGGAGATATAGGACAGAGGAGAGCACAATATAAAAATATTCATTTCCTTCACAATGGGCCACATGATCAATCACTGCATCACAGATTACTAACCTGATAGAAAGAATGAAAGCTTCTTTCCCCTGGCTGTTGCACAATCACTCGAGACTAAGAAAAAAACACATTAAAATGGTTTACCTGAAACTGTTAAGAATTCTTAAGAGTTTTTTTTTTTTTAATCTACAAACAGTACATAATTTAAATAGCCTAAAGACTCTATGTGGTACTCATCTAAGACCAGGCCTTCTTGAGTTTTCTTGGCAATTTTTTACTAATTCACTCAACTGCTTAAAACAGAGGTCACTAAACTTTCTGAAGACTGGAGGTGTTTTGATTTTTTTTTTTTTTTAATCTAGAACCTTGAGATGGTTCTTTGTGAGTTCTAGGTCCTGGAGTGGGGAGAACAGAAAGGAATGCCTAGGGAGAAATATGCTCAATATTCCTTTCCCTGAGGGCTTCTAGTCTTATATCCTGCAATAAAGTCAGTTGGGCAAGTTCACCCCATAGGGACCCTTGCCTTACATGGTTCCAAAAGACTACTGTTAGGAGAGGGCTCAAAACATGTATTCAAAGAGTTCCTTTTGATTGAATATGTACATACAGTGACACGAGGAGACATTCTGGGGGAAAGGATGGATAATACTTGGCATTTCCTGTCCTTTTTCAACTGACTATGATAAGGAATCCTTAAGAGTCTGACCTTTATTTAACAACTGAAAATAGAGATTATTTTGTCTTATGCTGCCATAAAAAATGGATTGGAGTAACTGGGACAGGTAAACCCTTAACTGACAAGGCACTGTCAGCTTAGGTCAGAGCATAACTCAAGGTGGAGATTCTATATGTGAAGCACAAGCTGAACCGTGAAACTCAGGGGAATGAATACCACATGTGTCCTTGCACTCAGGTGCAGTTAGGACACACTGGCAATCCCAAGGGGTAAGTTTTAATTGAACTTTTCTAGAAACTGGGCCTAACATTCACATAGGCAGATGTGAATGTATTTTAAGTTTTCACTGATCAAACAGGGTATGCTTCATGATTAGGTAAGATCACAAAATACATGGATGATGCTATGAAACAGTGAATGAAGAGAATCTAGAAACTTCCAATTAGTTGAAATTAAAATGGATAGAAGAGGATGATGGATAGAAAGCCTTGACCTAATTAGTCCTAGACTGGCTTCTGGTTAAACCTTACTCAAAAGTTGGCACATACTCATATCCTTGCCTCCCTCTATACGCACGCCTAAATCCATGCCTAGGAAGGTGGTTACTTAATACTGGAAGTGCTAACAAAAGAACACAAAGGGCACCATCTTACCACAGAAAGCTAATTTGAGGATGGTAAACAGTATTAAAAGCTAGTTTAAGGCAATAAATGAGATTTTACATATTAAATCAAGCATTTTTTAAGCATTCAGCACTTATAAATATTATCCTCAGAAATTAAGCACATCTTACCTTCTCCAGTAAGTAGTTATTGATATGTCCACCAATAGGATCTCCTTTGAAGTCAAAGTTGATATCCATGTATTTTCCAAACCTGCTTGAGTTGTCATTACGATTGGTTTTGGCATTTCCAAAAGCTTCCAAAACACAGTTGGACTTAAGCAACATATTCTTCACTCTTTAACACAGACACATAACAGTCACCATAAAAGGTTTCAGAGACTAGGACTTGTAAAAAACTAGAGTTCGCTAAAACACATGCAAACATTTATACAAAGCTGCTGACTGCAATACTGTTTCAATATTAAAAAAATACAAACAACTGAAGTGGAAACCAAATGGGACAGATAAAAATATATTTCTGTTCCCCAATATAGTGAAATGCTATGAAAATGTTAAAAAGAAAGTACCTTATATATACTAACATAGGACGATGTCCAGAATATATGATGGATATGAAAACGGATGGAAAAGTAGTATGTGTTGCAGGTTTTTTGTGTGCCTGCACATGCATTTGAGTGTCCCGTACACCTATACAGTACATATGTTACAATCTGGAGGGAACAGCACATGTCACTATGGTTATGTAGGCGAGAGGGTGATGCAATGGTGAGAGGCAATGGTGAGATTTCAGGCAATTTTTACCTTCAACTTCATTCTGTAATGTTTTGTTTTTTCTTGGAACTGAACATGTTTTATTTACATAAGGAAAACATTTAAAAAGCTATGTTCTGAAAAGAAAGAGAACAGGTGATAGAGAAAAGATAAAACATTTTAAAGTACTTGCTTATGAAGTTTAGAATGGTGGAATTTTATTGCACTTGGTTATGCATCATAAATTCAGTCTTTACTAACTGGAGAATTGTTCATTGTTTTCTTTGAAGCTGTATGTGATCTGTCCTTTGTACCAGTCACTTAATGCACTCTCGTTTCAATGGATGTTAACATTCTGTAGAGCAGCCCCTCCCAATGGACATGTCCTAACTTCAAGCTTCTCTTTATGTCCTTATTTTTATTTCACTGACAAAATCATATCTGCAGAATTAACTGTGGCTTCTGAAATAACCTGATATAGCATATCTAGTTCTTCCCACGGATACCACAAATGATCCTTTATTTCCTCATGATTGAAAGTACTGTATGCTTTTAAAGTTGGGGGGCACTGCTTGCTTGCTTGCTTAGAAAGGAAGCTGTGTGAGCTATTAAGATACTCCTGTGAAAGACTAGTAAATTTACATAGGCCTTACTGTACTAGACAGTACTAGAATTAAAATTAAATTAGTTTTCTGCTACTCTCCCAACCTCTTAAATGAATTAAGAAACTTGTTCAAATGTTTGTCCCATCTAATTAGACTGCAAAATCAGAATCAGAAGTGGGGCTCTGTCAAAATCAATTGTTCTAGCAATTCTGCCCAACTGTAATGAAAAGAGAAAGCCCATATAGGGCTCTTGAGTGTAAACTCTCTTCTTTCACATCAACCCAGAAACTTGTCTTTTTGTTCACAAAACAAAAGGCTGTGATGTGGACATGAGGTGGAATTCTTCAGTAAATTAATATTCATTTTTAAAGCAGCTAATTAGGAAAACGTTTTTCTTTTCTTTTCAAAAAAGCTACATCACATTAAAAAAAAATCATGTCACATTGGTTGTGGTGGATTGACAACTTGTGGGCAACTCATAACACCCAGCTGAACTGAATCAGTGTGGTGCTGGATGTGGAAGGCCCATTTGAGGACCGCTGCCAACAGCATAAAAAGGAGAACTGGAGAAGAAGGGGTACTGTTGGTTCTCCTGGAGCAGCTTGTCGTGCTGGCTTTCCTGGTGTGAACTTGGCTGTTCTCACTGTCAGAGGAGCTCGGGACCTCACTGTCGCTGAGGATGGTTGTAGTACTTTTTGGGGAAGCTGTGGTCCTTAGAGTGTTGCTTCCTGGCTCCAGTGCAGATCCCTCAGCTTGCTAGCACAGATCCTTCATCCTGCTGGCACAGACTTTCTAGCTTCCACCACTGACCTTTGTGCCTTCCCAGCGCAGATTCATGTATCAGACTTGCATGAGGCATTGTTATGGGCTCTAGGTCTTCAGCTGGACTGATGCAGGACATTGCCAGAGGATCCAGGCCCTCAACTGGATTCTTTGGGTCTACAGTGTATGGACAGACTTCCCGCACTCTTTTGCATATGACTCTTTGAGAGACTATTATAAAATAATCCTATAAATTATGTGTCCTGTATTGTTTTCCATGGAAACCCTGACTACAACATTGGTTTACAGCCAAATGCTTTAAAACCCACTCATTTACTCCTTGCATAGTTATTAAACAAAACTGCCTATGTGCCCAAACTGCCTAAACCAGGGGCCCCAGCTGGGTAAGGAGTAGTACACAAGAGCACTCTGGGAGCCTGGGGCAAGAGGCATACAAATTCAAGTGTGGGTAAGTTAGTGAGACCTCGTCTGAAAATAAAAATAAATTAAAAAGGACTGATGATATAGCTTGATGTGAAAGAACCTGGTTCAATTCCCAGTACTGAAAAAAAATGTGGGGCCCCAGATGGTACAGACCAGCTTTACTGCTCATCTCACCATGAGCAGCGACCTGCGATGGCATGAGACCCTTTTAGAAGTGATTCTTACCGGGGATGCCCCCAGTGGTGGGTGCTGCTCATTACAATGATGGGAAGGCACGGATCTGCCATCCACAGTCCTGCCTCACTCAGAATATAACTTAAAAAACAAAGAGCAAGGAACCTAGCTTAAATAGTAAAACCTCCCAGTATAAATTATACCAATTCTGCTGACCACAGTTATAAACTAAAATGGGGATACTTTTAACTGGTTCAGAGTAGTCTTTTAAAAAACAATTTGCTAAAACTTACCTGAGTAGTATTTTTCTACTAAAAAGCAAATCTAGAAATGGATACAGTGATGTAACTAAAAGTAGAGGCACAATATGCAGTCTGATAATCGAAGCAGATTAATGATTAAAAAATACTTGGCACATGCAGCTTAAGCCTAGCTGAACCCGCACAGAAAACAAAGCTCTCCTCAGTTTTTCCCACTGTGCAGTGCTCTTACCTTTCCACCTCTGCTCTCTGGCTAGGGTTGGTGATGGCCGCAATGTACTGCATAATGTACTTACTGGCTTCCGTTTTACCAGCTCCACTTTCCCCTAGAGGGAAGAATTTACCATTACAATTGAAACCAAGCGTAAAGTAATTTCCATAGAATAACTTTAAATTTTGGTGTTATTCAGTTAAATTCCTCTTGTTGCCCTCTTTCCTTTTTTTTTTTTTTTTTTTTTTAAATTACTTTGTCCTATACTGGTTTTAACAGATTTGAACATGTTGGGGGAAAAACTATTATAGAACTAAAATCAAGCACAGACCACAAAATGAGACTTGCTAGGAAAACAGTATCAAGGTGTAAATTGTGGCAAATGCATGCCTGTAATCCCTGCTCTCTGGGAGGCTGAGGCAGGAGGATTAGAAGTTTGAACCCTGCCTGAGAAACTCAACATTCATCAACAGTGATACAGCAAGACCTTGTGTCAAAATAAAATAAAAAAGGACTGAGGATATAGCTCAGTGCAAAACCCTTGGGTTCAATCTCCAGTACTGGGGGAATAAACTGTCCTGATCTAAATCCTTAGAGTTTACTACTAGGCAATGATCCCTAAGTCTAGTACAAACAAAATTAGGTAATGGCCACAGCTAAATTCATATAATCTTATTTTCAATATATATATATTTCAATTTCGAAGGTGATAACATAATTGTTTTTTTAAAAAAAGTAAATTTAGAGCCAGATGCCATGGCATATAACTAGAGAACCAGTTACTCAAGGGGTCGGGGAGCTAAGACAGAAGGATTGCTGAGACCAGGAGCGCAAGACCAGCCAGGGCAAAATAGTGAGACCCCGACTCTAACAAAAACAAACAAACAAAACAACTTAGAGTGATTTTAGAGAACATGTAAAATAGCAAGCTCCAGATATATCATAAAAAAAGCACACCAATGAGGATAAGTAGTGGTGGAAGAGGGATGGGATCCATTTGCAAGTTCTGCCTATATCTTCTCACTCAAATATTTCACTGACAGAAGCTTCTCCTACGGAAATATTACACAACACTAACATAATCAAGTAAGAGCAACAATACTCTTCAAGGGCTTAAAAAAATGTTCTGTAGATCACACTGTATGCTGTAGCTACAATCTGAAAATAATAACCCTATCAGTAGAGAACTGGGTAAATAAGTTAGGACTCAATAATTCAGCGGCCCACTACATGACTGTTCAAAGACTACGTGCAGTTCTAGAGGAAGTCTAATGAATCGATGCCCACAATACGCTGCAGAATGGAGAAACAAGTTCTGTAGTAGCAAGTGTAATTCTGCGATTCCATGTTTTTATTTTTCTTTACAATTTTTATTTTTTATTATTAGTACATTTAGAGAACACAATGATTACCTTCTTTGTGGGGAGTTGGTATATTAACACAACGCATCTTAATTTTTTTCATTCCCTTCTCTTCCTCTCCTTTTCCCCCCTCTTTCCATCCTTCCCTTTTGAAGAAGATCTATCTCCCTATCTTTTCATTTGGTCTTTATTTTGGGTTTCTCATATTTAAGCTTATGTGTCTGATGTATTTTACTTAACATTATGGGATCAAGATGTATCTGTTTTCCCATAAATGACTCAAAGTTTATCTTCTTTATGGCAAAGTAGTACTCTGTTGTGTATAAATACCACTTTTCCTTATCCATTCATCTGTTGATGGACATATAAGCCACTTCCAAGATTTAGCTATTGTGAACTGTACTGCTATAAACATGGGTATGCACATATCACTGTAATATGATCTCTTTGGTAAGATACAGAAGGGGAATAGTTGTGTCAAATGAATAGTTTTAGGTTTTTGAGGAATCTCTACACTGATTTCCATAATGGTTTACTGGTTTACATTTCCATCAGTAATGTAGCAGGGTTCCCTTTCCCCACAGCCTTGCTACCACGTACTGTTATTTTCTTTCTGGAATAAGATGGAATCTCAGTATTGTTTTAGTTTGAATTTCTCTATTGGCCAGTGATGTTGAACATTTTTTTCATATCTATTGGCCATTTGTACTTCTGAGAAGTGTTTATTCATTTCAGTTGCCCAGTTTTGATTGGGTCTTTTATTCTGGGGAGTCAATTTTTTTGAGTTCTTTATATATTCTAGGTATCAGTCCTCTGTCCTCTGTTTGAGGAATAGCTGGCAGATTTTTTTTCTCATTTTGCAGGTTGTCTCTTCATTCTGTTTTTGGTTGTTTCCTTTGCTGTGCAGCGACATTTTAATTTGATATTATCCCATTTATTGATTCTTGATGTTATTTCTTGTGCAACTGGGGCTCTGTTCAAAAAGTCCTTGCCTATGTCTATGACTTTGAGAGTTTTACCTATTTTATGTTTTAGCAGATTAAGTGTTTCTGTTTTAGTATTTAGATCTTTGATCCATTTTGATTTTAGTTTAGTACATGGTGAGCTAGATGGGTCTAGATTCAATCTTCTGCACGTGGATAGCCAGTTTTCCCAGCACCACTTATTAAGCAGAACCAATATAGTACAAATGGGCATACTCCCAAAGCTGATGTACAAATTTAACATAACCCCAATCAAAATACCAACAGCATTCAACATAAAAATAGGTAAAACAATACTAAAATTCCTACAGAACCACCAGAGACCCAGAATATAAAAGCAATCCTGAGCAACAAAGCATAGGATGAAGAACCACAACCCTGGACTTAGCTGTTTTTACTATATATATACAGCTCTGTGTACTTGCATACACAGAAGCATATATAAAAGGATAGATACTAAACAGCTGTTACCGCTGGAAAGGTGGGGAACCAAAATATTCAAGAGAGACTCTGCTTTTATTTCAAATATCTATCTAACTGCACCCCCTGCCTACACATCTGGGCAATACTGTTTATATAACCTGATTTAACCTAGGATACAATTCTTGCACTCCAACAAAGAAAAACAACTATTCTACGTTGCTAACCAAAATAAAATACTGATCATAAAAGATATCTTTTCCCCATTACTGGGAGTGGAACCCAGAGCCTCGTACATATTAGGCAAGCACTCTACTCAGCTATAGCCCTCCCTAAAAGTGTTATTAAAAAGTGCAGACCCACTAATGCAAATATGAGGTATTACGAACACTGAAAGAAACTACCATAGTTGGAAGAGGACACTGTGGGTCAGCAAGCAGATCCTCCGCTCTGGTCCTTACTTAACAGCACGAGGTGCCCTGAAGGGCTCAGCGTGCTGTGGGTAGGGTGGCTCTCCTTCTCCAACACGGCCCGGCAACTCACACCCTCCCTCTTGGGCTTTGAAAACTTGGGCCCTGTGCTCTGAAGCCCGTGTCTGGCCCCTAGGCCTCCACCTGTC
Organism: Chinchilla lanigera; assembly: GCF_000276665.1. Classification (NCBI taxonomy): domain Eukaryota; kingdom Metazoa; phylum Chordata; class Mammalia; order Rodentia; family Chinchillidae; genus Chinchilla; species Chinchilla lanigera. The sequence continues at coordinate 7,668,318 of NW_004955481.1, forward strand.
CTCCACAACAGCTCCCAAGCACCTGCCTGACTTTAACTCAGTTTTCATATTTGGCACCTAAATATTTCATTCTTTTGTTTTCACTCTTACTATTTAAAATACTTGTTACGCTTCATCTGTTTGAGGTAGGAAGCATATTCCATGCTAGCTCTGTCTACAAACTAATCAGACATCATGCAAGTACATGATATATATGTGTATGTATGTGTATATATATGTGTGTGTATGCATATAAAATGTGTATACATTTTCTCTGTAATATGTATATATGTATATACATGTATATGTGTGTGTGTATATATAAAAGAGATGGGGTCTTGCTGTGTCGCCCAGGCTGGCCTTATACTCCTGGACTCAAGTGGTCCTCCTGCCTAGAACCAAGACAGGATGATCAGAAATGTATAGAGAATTTGTTATTTAAGGAACCTCCCTTTCTTTTAGTCTACAAAGTTGCTTAGGTTTTTAACCTTTAAAAAAAAGATTTCATCAGTTATGTAAGATGCTTAAGTATCAAATCAGTTAAATGCATTTTGACCTTGGCTGTACCAACGGCTGTACCAACGGCCCTCTCTGAATACCTGATATAACAATACAGGTGTCTTTTGATCGCCTCTTCATAGCCTTGTATGCAGCATCAGCAATAGCGAAGAGATGAGGTGGTCTCTCATACAGCTCACGCCCTTTGTACTGCTCAATTGTGTCCCTCCCATAGATGTTCAGCAACTTGTAAGGATTCACAGAGACAACGACTTCTCCAATAAATGTATAGATGCGTCCTTTCTCAAATCTGCACAAGAACAAAAGAAAGAAAACACATTGCTGTGGTTATAGAGAAATGCTATTTCTTTCCTGTAAGTCTCTTATCTCCAAGCAAGTCCAAATATCCCAGGAGCAGTTTCTGAACTGACTTTTCACTGGATCTCAGTTTACTTTGAGAGACCATATTTGAGGATATGCCATTCAAATGTCACTAGTAGAAAAGACCAGTAAGGGTTAAAAGCTAGGCAAGAGGAAGAATTTAACTTCTGAGAGGCTAGGGATTTCCTGTTTCCAAAATACAGAAGGGTAAGAAGAGGGAAAAAAAAATAGCTGAAAAAAAACCTCAGAGCTCTAGGAAGAAAAGAAACAGAAGTTTAATCAGGTCTCGAAATTCACTTAGCTGAATTTTCAATTATAAAGAAGCCTGTCCATATATATTTGTTTTTTCTCCCTCTTAAAACCTCACTAAAATGTCAGGAAGAGAATAAGAACAGTAAAATCCATAACAGAGAATGGCAGAGGAAACATTTCTGGTATAAATCAAATTTATTTATTTATTAGTGATTGCCTAAAATCCTATGATGTAGGTATATCGTGATTTTCTCAATGATCCCCTTCCCTCTTGTTTCCATAAACAATACCGCAGAAAAATATGCTGGACACATAATCATACAAATCAGTGCCTTAATAAAGAAAGATTTTCAGGAATGAGGTTGGACTGCTGTGAAAAGGTAAGTGTATTTTTAAAAATACATGTAACATGATTCTATCTTCACCATAAAGCAAAGGTTAAAAAGTTTTCCCATGTGTGCATTTCTGTACACAGATATATTAATAATAGATGTGTTTAATAAGTGAGTACAAGAGCATAGGAAAATATGGATGAAGACATGTTATATTTTGTGCATCCTTGCATACACAGGTAATGAGATGGGGGGAAATGAGTGAGAAGGCTATGCAGGCAGGTGGGAGGAGGACACAGACACAAAGAAAACAGTAAAAAGTCCCATGACTGCATCTGTAAATATAGAGACACATATATTTGCACAAGAAAAGAAATTAAACATCAAACTTCATAAACATGTTTGTATCCACTATTTACAAGGTAATCCACACTTATAAACACATGTGAACCAGAGCCTGACCACTTCTACCCAAGTGGCTGCCTCTGGCACACTCCTCATGCTGATGGGCGTGCCTAGATACCAATGTTGTGGGAGACTGGTTCTAGGATCCACTGCAGATACCTGTCTTTGTGGATGCTCAACTCACTCATATAAAATTTCACACTATTTGCACAGACCCTACATATATCCTCCTATATACTCTAAATCCTAAGTTACTTATAATACCTAACACAGTGTAAATGCTATACAAATAGTTGTTATTCTGTATTGTTTAGGAGATAATGAGATGCAAAAAAATCTATAAATGTTCAGTAAAGATACAGTTATTTTCCTATTTTTTTTTTTTTTTTTTTTTACCTACAGGTGGTTGAATTAGAAGACACAATGGATGGATACAGATGGAGAACTGTGTCTCACTTCTAAGGGTTGAATGCAGGCAGCAGTGATTCACATCGGTGAAATGCTGGTCCTCAGACAGCGTATCTTTAAGCACTCTTGTTGTGTGGCCCAAGGGGCAGGAAAAATGACTAAGCATTTGGGACCAACCAGAAAGATTCTTAAACTTCCTTTAAACTGGAATGAAGGATGTGTGCTATAATTAGGAGTGGAAAGAAACAGATGCAGATAATGTCAACAATAAATTAAAACCAAGATTTTTATCAAGCAGTTAGTATGTTATTAACTGCTTTGAGGTTTCCTGTGCATTTTTCCACTGTGATTTTCCTATGTATCCTCCCTATTGTTAGAAAGTTTATATGGTATCTGGAAGTATAGACTCTGGAGTCCTTCACATCTGGGTCTGAATGCTTACGTTTACAAACTTAATACAGTGAGACCTTGTGAAAACCACTTAACCTCCATGTATTTCAGCTTCTCCATCTGTAAAATGGTAATAATTGTACCCTCTACCCCTGTGGCATGGACTAAATGCTTTTTTAAAAAAATCATTTAATCTTATACTTCTGATTATGTTATGCATGAAAGAATTTTTAATGCTTTTATTTTATGAACATTGCTTACTGGAGTTACAACAATCCAAATTAACTTAATTCCCAGTCAATTAATTCTAAGTCACCAGTAGAATGTCTACACAACTCATGTTTAAAGACCTATGATAATAATGAAAAAATAAGATTCTTCACTCATGTCTTTCTGGCTTAACCTGCATATTAGCAGTACACTCACAAGGTACCTCCATCCAAGGAAAACAATTAAAAGGATGAAGGGGCTGGGGATTTAGCTCAGCGGCAAAGTGCCTGCCCGGCAAGCGCAAGGTCGTGAGTTCGGTTCCCGGTACCGGAGAAAAACCAAAAAAAAAACCAAAAAAAACCCCAAAAATAACAGGATGAGATTCCCCAAACAGAAAAAAATGATGAAAAGGAGCAAAAGAATTTTACAAGAAAGTTACTTCATGAGCCTAATACTTGTGACTAGGGATGACAGCAAATGTGTCTGAGTTAGAATACGGTTCTAGGATTCCAGGCTTGTCCAAGAATGTACTTTGCTTCTCAGTGGATGATTCCTGGAGCCATTAATACACAATTCTTCTCTAAAGCTGTATATTAGTTCATATAAAATCGTTTCTTTATCAAAATCTCTAGGCATCATGTTTACAAAATACAGTTAAAATACCTGCATAAAATCATTATCATACATCATGCATAACTATTAACTTGAAGATAGTGGCAGAGGCTCAACAAAATACAATATTAAATACACTGCTTCAGCAATTTGGAAAATATTAAAAGCTCATCTTATTTGAAATTTTAAATTTGGTTAACAGAAAGATGAAATTTTCAATTTGGGTATGCCTCAAAATCACCACTAGATGGTGCCAGTATGCCCTTTATCAACAACCCAGGATTTCCGGCAGCTTTGGAAAGCTTCAGGGTAAAATACAATCAGGAAGGTCATGCAGCCACCTGTACTGTTCGTCTCCAGAAGGAACAGCAATAATTACTCTAGATAACAAACAAAGTGATGCCATCTCTTAGGAGAGAACAAGGAGGATGTTTCTATGACCTTTGTGCGTAAACGTTTTAGGACAAACTTTTATAATTCATTCTTCAAATATTTATTCAGTTCCCGCTCTATGCCAGACAATGGGCCAAATCCAATCTGTGAGTTAAAAGTAAGCAAACTGAGAAAACGTACTCAATAAATATAACCAACAGAATATGATAGGCATAAAAATAAAAACATAAACTGTAGTGGCAAAAATTACCCTAGCAGACCACTGAATGAAGGAATCCCAACCCCCCCACACTGCTCCCCGCTGGACTCCAAACCTCCAACATTTCCGCCTACCAACATCTCCGCCTGCCATCTCCCTGTCTCTGTCACTCTCACCCTCACATGAAGGAGTTATTTTCAGCTCTCGACAGCACCATGCTTTCGCGGTTTTGCCCATGGGGTTCACTCTGCCCGCAGTACCTTTCCCAGTCTCTTCCTCCCGCACGTGCTTGGCAGATACCCACTCCTCCTTCACTTCTTCTCCAGTTAACTCTGGTATGAGGATCTTCGCTCTGCTCATTTCTTTTTTACCTTCAGAGCTCTCCAAATGGCTAAACTGGCTTAATAACCACTGCTTAAAACAACAAACAACTTAATGTTTACAAACAGTTATGGAAAGGGGCAGATATTTTCATTGGCTTTTAAATGAAGCAAAGAGGTCCTAAAAAGTTTTGAATTAATGCTAGTAATGGAGAAGATACAAAGGCAATGTCTTTGGAGAATAACAGCCCTTTGTATGGAAACTGAGACAGCTTTTTTTTTTTTTTAAGGTAGTGTCATTAACTTGCATGTGTTACTTGTACACAAGATCATCTATGGCAGGAAGTCAAAATGTGAGTGGCTCCTGATGGAGCAGACTGTATACCCAGCCCTCCAGAGAAGTGTGCATGTGTGTGTTTGTGTGTGCTTGTGTGTATAGCAGGAAGGTGGTTGGCCCAAGCAGAGCAGAAAGCTTGTTACAGTCTATTAGTGAAATAGTTGAAAATTTATGATGGAATTGGAAATGATATGACAGATTTCAAACGCCAAGCAGAAGAAGTTAGATCTCCAGCCCTTTAAAATGTTTTTTATTTTGAGACTAAGTTGCTCAGTTGCCCAGAGTAGGCTCAAACTTATGATCCTCCTGCTTCAGCCTCCTCAAGTCCTGAGATTACAAGCCTGAGCCACCACACCTGGCTTAGGCTAAGGAAGTGCAAATTTGATCTGTCTACAAACAAGAAATTAGCAAAAAGTTTTCAATGTAAACAGACCAATAAGGTTTTCAGTGATGGCCATGACAACAGAAATTAGGGAAAGAGATTATTTCAAGGGGAAACTGGACAGAATTTGAAAACTTACTGAACAGATTGAATTGGGCATAAGAGCAAAAGGAATTTGTTTATTTCAGATTATATTTCATATGTACTTCTGAGCTTCTAATTAGACGTACCCACTAACAGGATTGTTACCCTTGGTTGACTTTTTGAAATACAAGAATTAAATTCATGAATCGAGGTACTGCTGTACATGAAACCAATTATAATCAGAAGGAAAATTCTCTGTGGTCTACTGTATATTTAATAAACTCTTTAATCATAAGTATTACTCATTTGTTTCATGAAGAACATATAACTTTCTGAATGGGTTTTGCTTAATCACACTGATTTGACCTAATTTCTTTCCCTGTTCAATGCAAATAAGATCTTAAAGGCTGAGATCATCGCTGGTTTTCAGATGTTCAGCTACTCACCCCCCCCCCTTTTGCCATTATGTTGTCAACCAAGTGCAATCTGGTTGCCACTTCCTTACTTCAATAAATCCTAATCAAACTTTCCAAAGAAAGTTCCAAGGACATTGCTAAGTTCGTTGGTTGATCTTCTGTCCTATCTCAGTTTCTTGGAAGCGTTCAAGGTGGAATTTTATTTCCTCTGTTCCGCTTCTCTGGGTTTTTCTCCTACCTCTCTGCTTTTCCTTTGTAGCCTCATTTGTTGCCTCCTTCTTTTCTACTGATCTCTAAATATTCAAGTTCTCTAGGACTGAGTACAGGGTCAACTTCAATACCACCCAAGGGACTCCTAATTAAGGAGGAGAGAGTAAGGATGTCTTGGCTCTATTCTACCCTTTGAAAATCCACAATGAGAACAACAAAACAAAACCAGTGGAGAATGTGTTACCTGCTATCACATAAAACATCAGCCTTGACTCCGAGCCACTGAACATGAGAGAAGGTTGTGGGATGCTCTGAAAACCAGACCTAGCTACATGAGCAGGAAGCTAAGAGTGAATACAAGCCTCTGTCCGCTCAGACTCCAGAGCAGAATTCCCCCAGAGCAGGCTGCAGTTTCCCAGCAGGCAAACTAAGAATCTTTAGCTAAGAATGGCAGAGTCAGTGTGCAGGTGGTCTCAAACAAAATTAGTCTCATTTGCCACGTCACAGTAGCTGCAAGGAGAGGCTAAATGATGACCAGGTGGAAGTTACAGTACTTTAAGGCCAGGAGTGCCGGTGCACCCATGTAATCCCAGCACTCAGGAGGCTGAGGTGGGAGGATCACCATGAATTCAAGGCCAGCCTGGGTTATATAAGTGAGTTCAAGGTCAGTCTGAATTACATAGGGAGGCTCTGCCTCCCAAAAATTAACAAAGCAAAACAAAACACCAAAAAAGACGTTATAGTACTTTTTTTTTTTTAAACAGGCAGGCTGTCGGTGTCGAGGTAAAAGAGAAAAAGTAGTGTGAGTGCTCTGCAGCAGATGATGGTGGTAAGTGAAGCGGTCATGCTGAACTGCCTCCCAGGAGCCCTAAAGCGTACTTACGGGAGTTGCTGGTTAGGCAAGATGTTTGCCATTTCAAGACAGAGTGCTGGTAAGAGGGTTGGGAAACAACAGACCCCCAACTCAGTGTTCTAGGCACTCCACACATTATCTTTAGGGAAGTAATCCGGAATGAATCATGTCTGGCCAGAGATGACAACAATCAAAGTGAGCAACCAGAATGGTGTCCATAAGTTGTTACAGGGAAAACAAAACAAAACAAAACAAAACAAAAAAGTAGGTAAAAAAACTGACAGAATGCAGATCAAAAATCCCCACCTTCCAAAAAGAAATATCATTTAGTGGAAAAATTATGAAAAGCGTTCTGTATTACAGCAAATAATGTAAAGAAACGCAGACCTCTAGAACAAGATATCAAAGAAGATGTAGTTTTTTAAAAAAAGAAATACTGTTTAAAATCATCTTTTAAAAAATGAGACTCACAAGAAGCTGGAAAAGCTCAAGAAAAAAACGGGAGGAAAAAAAAACCTACAGCAAGAAAGGCCACATAACAGACAAAAAAGGGAGGACGGGCACTGCTGAAAACAGACAGGGCTAAGGAGAAACGACGGAGAAAGTAAGCAAAGTGAAATGCGAACTGAAGTTAAAGTAGAAGAAAGAAAATTATACTTTAGTCTCTGACATTTCACAACAGTAAATAAATACACCAATGAAAAACGGCAATAGATGTTAGAAAACAGAGTAGCCCCTGGAAAGAAAACAACAACAAAACCCAGAGTCCTGGTATGATAGGTTAAACGGTGCTCCCCAAAGAGATATGGTGAGGTGCTAACCCCCAGCATCTGTGAATGTGACCTTATTTGGAAGCAGGGCTTTCACACATGTAACCACATTAAGATGAGGTCATTAGGGTGGACCCTACTCCAACGTGACTGGGTCCTTACAAGAAGAGGAAATACCCTGTGGAGACGGAACACTGTGTGACGACACAGACCGAACAAGAGTAAGGCAGCTAAGGACCAAGGAGCAAGGACCGACAGCCCACACAGCAGCTAAGAAGGAGCCTCTCCAGCAGGTTTGACAGGAAGCATGGCTTGTGGACACCTTGATTCTGGACTTCAAGCTTCTAGGACTGTGAGACAATAAAATCCATAGCAACCCTAGAAAAAAACTAATTACACTTGAATAAATTCCATGAAAATGTGTCTAAATTTCCCTTATAACTAAAGAAATGCAAATCAAATCAATGGTAAAAATGTCTTTTTACTGATAGATCAAGAGATTTGATAGTGATAGTGTTCACGAAAACATGAAAACACACGCATCACTTAGCAGGCCTGCCCGTTCGTGCCACTTTCAACCTCTTTCCAAACTGTTCTCCATACAGCAGCAAGTGTGGCCCTAAAATACAAATCTTGTAACAATACGCAGTGCATTAACCACTGTCACCCTTCTATTATCTTGTTTTGAAATTCCGTTTTATTTTTTTCTCTTTAAAAAATAAATATAAATCTTAGTGCAAGTTCCTAGTAGCAAGCTTTACAATGGAAAGCCTCACTCCCAAGTCGCGCTGATACTCAAATAGCAGCTCCCCACTTCCCCCAAGCCCCAACCTGTGTGCTCTGGCCCAGGACACAAGTTCTTTCCCTATCCAAACCACACACCTGTTTGACCCAGGGTCTTCACATTGAGCTACACCCCCAGAACTCCTCTCCACCTTTAAAATTTTGAGACAAGGTCTTACCAAATCACTAAGTTGTGCAGGCTGGGCTTGAACTTGCTGTGTCAGCCTCATAGGGTTCTGGGATTACAGGCAGGCACCACCAGGCCTGGCAAAAGTAGCTTTTTGTGTGTGTTTTTTTTTTGCTTATTGTCTGTCTCCAGGGGAATAGACACCATACCCATCTTGTTTGCTGTTTTATCTTCAGCACACAATACAGGGCCTGCATTAATAAGGAGTGGTTAAATATGTGATGAATAAAAGAAATCCAGGGATGAATGAATGGGTCCCTTGGGCTCAGTCCATTGTCTCTTAGAAAATAGATTTCTCTTAGTGTGAAAACCCTCAAATCACCTGTCATCTTTTTTTTCTACATATATTGTTAGTCTCTTTTCTTTCTCCTCACTTCTCATGACTCTCAAAAGCGGAAGGAAGGAAGAAATATGGCAAGATTCTACCTAGTTTTTAAAAGATGAACCAATTCCCACATCCCATTAGAATATTTTCTTTATGGGGACAATTTCATATCATCTAGATATGAACAGCAAGTTTCATCTCACAAAAATAACATTAAATGGCACCTACTTCAGTCTCTGACACAGGGTTTTCACTGCTGGAGGAGGTTACGGGTGGGGCTGAACTGAAATGGAGGCACCTGTACCGACTCATGGTATGTGCAGGGGTAGTGAGGAAAAGAACTCTGTGGGGACAGGCTGCTCCTCGAGAACCAAGAAGGAATAACACCCAGAGTTTGGCTTGTAAACACCATTCTTTTTATCTAAAAGGATTCAAGCTCCATGGAGATAAACTGATTCCACCACTGGGACAAGGAAACTAGAAGATGGATCCAGAGAATCTTGCTGAACCAGAAGGTAGGGAAGTGCTTCCTCCACTGGGACCTATCTGGGACCATCTGAGTATTAAGGTAAATAGTATCAGTGTCAGATTTTAATCCACTGCATACAGTAAGAACCCAGAGTGATATAAGTAAAGAAATATGAAAGAGAAAAAAAAGACTCTTCTTAGTGTAGAATGCCAAGGAATAAATACAGAAGGAATGACAAGAATCAGAACATTATCACTGGGTGCTAAAACTAGCAGTTGAAAGTAGCACAAAGAACAGGGTATTTACATAGTCACAAAGCATCTCCTTACAAATTAATTATTTGACTGACTGGGCCACAGAGTGCCCAAATGTTTGATTAAACACTTTTCTAGGTATTTCTGTGAAAGTCTTACCAGAGGAGATTAATATTTGCATTGAGGACTGAAGGTCTGAGTAAAATAAAAAACTAAGGAAAAAACATTTCTTTCTCTCTGCCTGTCTGTCTTTGGGCTGGGATGTCAGTTTTTTTCCGCCTTCAGACTCAAATGGAACTGAAACCATCAGCTCTCCTGGTCCTCAGGCCCTTGAACTCGGACTGGAACTATCCTCTCCTGGGTCTCCTGCTCACTGAGTCTAGATCTTGTACTTCTCCGCCTTTACAACCATGCAAGACAATGCCCTATAGTAAATCTCTCAGATGAATATAAGGCCTCGGTGTGGGTATTTGCATCTCCATCTCCTATTAGTTCCATTTTTGTGGAAAACCTAGACTGATATAGAGTTTGGTACCAGGAGTAGTTCTGGAGGAAACTGAAGAAAATTTTTTTTTTTTTAAATTCTGGAGTCATTTTAGGAATGAGTGTTCTGAATTGATATTCTGGAGTTTCTGGAATTGGTTCTCCAATGTGATTAAAGATTCCTCCTAGTAATGAAGAGAGGTTGAGAGTTTATGATCCAATCTGGAAATAGATACATGCAAAATACCACTATTGCATATTCCTAGTCAATGATTTACAAGAAGCAAGGAGCTAGGAGACAGAATATTTCTGGATATCTAATAAATACAGTAAAGTTGTCTGGTGTCTCCTAATCTTGTAGGACAAAATGGTCCAAGAATGAGCTCAGAAATTCCAGTTTCCAGCTCAAGAGTGTACAAATGGTCTGGAAGTTTCTAGCTATGCCCTAAAAGAGGACCTCACTTCCAGATACATAACACTGAGAACCAAGACTTCAACAGTACCTCCTGGTAACACAAGGAGAAAGACACAACAATCATTTCTACGGCACCTCACCACATCATGTAAGCCAAATCTAATCAGGAGTAAGCATAAGACAGTCTAAACTGAAAGACATTTTTAAAATAACTGGAAAAGCTCAGTAACATTCCAGATTATAAGAAATTAAAGAGACAAGACAATTCAATACACAGCATACTCCTAGCCTGAATCTTAAACTAGAGGAACATTTCCTATTAAGGAAATTATTGGAACTCATGAAATCTGAACATCAGCTATGAATACTAAAACTGTGTCAAAATTACATATTTTCTGATTTTGATAATCATACTGTGGTTAAGAGAATGTCCTTTATTCTTAAGAAACATGCCCTGAGTTATTTAATGGTAGAGGGTCAAGATGTCTTTGATACACTCTGACATGCTTAAAAAATAACTGTATGCAGCTGGATGTGGTGATGCACACCTGTAATCCCAGCACTCGGGAGGCTGAGGCAGGAGGATCACTGTGAGTTCAAGGCCAGCCTGGGCTACATAAGTGAGTTCAAGGCCAGCCTGAACTACATAGTGAGATCCTGTCTCAAAGAAGATTTAAAAAGGAATAATAGAGACAAAGGTACAATGAAGTAATTCCTGATCTCTACCAAATATGTTAAAACTAAAGAGGAACAGATGAAGCCCAACTTGGCATGACAGGAGCCACGATTCTCCTGTAAGAGCAAAGACCTTGGTTTACATTAGTTACAGGATG
>NW_004955481.1:7679597-7749915 GCF_000276665.1 Chinchilla lanigera
AAAAAAAAAAAAAAAAAAAAAAAAAAAAAAAAAACAACCAAACAAAACTTATATGCTATATAAAAATATATAAAAAAGAGAAGTTGAGGAACAAATAGAATAAAATGCAAACAACTGATAAAGAATAAAAGGGGGTTTCCTGAAATATTCTTGAAACATTTCTGTAAGTTTGTAACTATATCAAGATTAAAAGTTGCTAATTAAAAGTTCAACTTCCAAGCCTCTTTACATAGTGGGTTTAAACATTTATTAATTTATTAATTGTGAGCAGATAATACAGACTCTAATGAAGGACTCACAATGACAGTGAAAAGTGTTTCTCACCATTACCACTGCTCTGCTCCTTGAGGCAACTACTGCTGCTGGTTTCTTATGCATTCTTCTAGAAACAGTTTCAGCACACACATATGGATACATACAGTTTTTTGTGTATGAATGGCAATTTTTTTGTAATTAAAATATTTTTTACCTTGGCAAAAGTCTCAGATAAATAGATTTAGAAAAGCCTGATTTTTTTTTTAAGGACTACATAGGATATCCATTTTACGGGTAAATACACAATAATATTAGTCCCTACTGAATATTTAGATTGTAATCAACCTTTTGTTACAATAGACAATGGAACTATAAGTGTAATAGTACATATTTCTTTGTGTATGTGTATTTGTATACCTGTAGAACACATCTGTAGAACTGAAAATACTGGTTCAAAGGAAATGTACAATTTGAATTTATGAATTATTGCCAAATCCTTCTCCAAAAAGATCATATTAGTTACACTTGCATCTACCTGGAATGTATGAGAATTTTTACCCTGGTGTGTATGTGTATGTATGTGTATGTGTGTATGTGTGTGTTACAAAGGAGTGAACCCAGGGAATTCTCACTGAACTACATCTTTAGTTGTGTCTCTACTTTTTTATTTTGAGACAGCATCTCACTAATTTGTCAAGGTGCCTAAGCTGGGCTTGAACTTGTGATCCTCCTGTCTCACCTCCCAGAATGCTGGGATTACAAGTGTGCACCACCAAGCCTGGCCAAGTGTGTGTTTTAAATCAATGACACTGGACCATTTTGTAAGGATGATCTATATCGCAGTTTTATTTTCAAACTACACAAAACTTTGGCCCCTTTCTTCCTCCAGGCACCTGCTTCTGCAATGCTCATTACATGACTGCCAACTTCAAGTAAGGTTCAGACCCCTTGATGGTTCCTAGACAAGAACCTCTCTCAAGGTGAAAGCATCTGGCTTCTGCTTCCTTTGGCTAAATCATGCTTCACATGTGATGGGGTCACCTAGAACAAGACCTTGGAATAACTATTCTCAACCATGTACATAAATAATGTCTTGGAGGAAGCACAATGATGTTTGAAAAATTACATAGTTTTTTATTTATCACACTCTTCTTGCTTCTAAACAGACACAAGTGCTTCAGCAAGAATATTTAAGGCAATAGCAGAGATAAAAAGAATGCTACAAGAGCTCAGAGAGTCATCTAGCCCAGCTTTAGGAGGGGAAAGGTTCAAAGAAGATTGCCTAGAAATCATGCTGCTTGACATCTGAATTATTTCAGTGTTAACAATCTCAACAGAAGTAGTTCTGCGTACTTCATGATTTACACTGCCTTAAGCTCATCTGGAATTAGATGCTTTATTTTGACCTCTCATCGACATACTACAGCCCACAATTTCCAACCTGTATGAGATAAGAACACTTGGGAAGCATCTGCACAGGCCAGCCATGCAGCACACTGGTGTTCCTGGGCCTGTGGATAGCAGTGAAAAGGGGAGCACTGAATGAAAAAGTGTGCTCTGGAATCTGGCTGCAGTTTAGCACTAACTAGCTCTGTGATTATGTGCAAGTTATGGAAACTCCCTGTGCCTCACTTTCTTCACTGAAAAGTAGAGCATAATAGTATTGTATTAGTCTGTTTTCTATCAGTATAACAAAGTAGCTGAGACAATTAACTTATAAACAGAAAAGGATTTAGTTTCTCTGGGACAGGAATCAATCCTAAGCAGCTTGGCTGGGTGGTTCTTGGTGGTTGTTATGAGGCTGCAGACACATTATCAGCCAGGTTTACATTCATTTCAACTTCTACTCGGGATGGAAGATCTGCTTCCAAGGTCAAGCAGCAAGATTTATTTTTGACTTGAAGCTTGAGAGGCTGCATTCTATGACAAAGTGGCCGTTGTTGCTTTGGGCCTATGGTAAAGCAGTGGAGTACATGGTGGGGCAAAGCTACTTACCTCATGAGCCAGGGAGCAAAAGAGAGTGAAGGTCCCTAATTCCCTTTAGGCCTAGTAGCCTAAAGACTTTTCAATAACTCCCACCCCTTAAAGGTTCCACCACCAGGACCAATATTTTCTTTGAATTTGTTTTTTTTCCAGTACCGGGAATCGAACTTATGACCTTGCACTTGCCAGGCAGCCGCTGTGCTGCTGAGCTAAATCCCTAGCCCCCAGACCCAAATTTTTAACATGTGGGCCTTCTGGGGACATTCAACATCCGAACTACAGCAAGCAACTACCTAATAGTATTTGTATAATAAATGAGCCTCTGCATAAAATGTTCAACCAACCATTGGTGCATGCTAGGAGCACAATCATACTTGTCCTGTTTTTATCATGAGCAAGACTACAAGTCCTTTAAATGTCTTATTGATGTCTTTGATCTTATTTGTACTCACTGATGCATTCATCCAATTAATATATATCAACGCTCTTGTCCCAAGCACTGTGAGTCATGTATAATAAACTGCAGACCCATCTTCTCTGGCCTAATCCAAGTAAAGAGGATGACAGACACTAAACAAGGGCTCCAGAGCAGGATGGGGCCTTCCCAGGTTGAGGGGCAGGTGCTTAAGAGAAGGGACCAGCATGCAAGGCCTTGCAGCCATACAAGGTCTGGAGATTTATCTCAGAGGCAGAGTGGTGTGTACTGACCATATCCGCTTTTTGAAAGTTCCCTCTGGCTGCAGCATATAAGGGATTATAGGAGACTACTGCACTAGCCCGTGGAAAGGATAACTGGGACTTCAGCGGGGAGGGAGCAGTGGAGACATGGAGAAGTGAGCAGGCGTTAAGAGCAGAAGACTCTGAACAACTAATCTGAAGACAACAATGTGCAATATAACAACCGCTGCTGAATTCCTATCATCTTGTTTAGTGAAACTCTGTATCGTTTCTAATGTTTTTTGTTTGTTTTTATTTTTTATTCTCTTCAATGGTTTGATCAGTCTTGCATTCTTACATCTGGTAATCTGAGCAACTTCACTGAAGATAACAATATGTAACATAACAACCATTGCTAATTCCTATCATTTTGTTCTGGAATGCTGTATCATTCTTATGGTTTTTGCTTTATTTTTGTCTATGCTATTGGTATTTTGCTACTGTTCTTTTTAAAATTTTTATTATTATTCTCTTGAAAATAAAAAAAGAGCAGAAGACTCCATCAGACAGGGTAACTTACAGAACAGGAGAGCAAGAAAGAGGAGGATGTTGGGGTCTTTTTACAGCAGCAACTAAGCAGACCATGATGCTGTATACTGAGGGAAGGGACAAAAGAAGACAAGACAGTTTTTAGGAGATAATTGGGATTAAGGCAGGCTTTGCTGAGCTAAAGAAACCTGAATGGTATCCAAGGGAAGACATTTCTTACTATTCTTTCTCTCCTAGTGAAGATGTTCCTCATCATTCTTTCTCTCAAATTCATCCTGACTCCCTGACGCAGCATGAACAACACCGAGGACAGCAAACAGACTATCAAGAGCAGAGAGCACAACCAAGATCCTTACCCGTCACGGGTGGGCAAACACTGTGAGGAGACCAAGTGCCCCACCGCCCAAGTCACATGAAGAAAGGTTGTAAAGGGAGATATCTCAGTTTTGTTTTAAATTTTTTTTAACTACCTGAATGTTGTATCAAGTTGCTCAATAATTCTACCTTCTTACTATTAGAAAATAGTAGAAACAAACACATCATCTCCCCATAAAAAACTATGAAGGTGCTGGGTGATTTGGTTTAAAAAAATATAATGAACGTGCTATATATTTTACACTGTTGGTATATGAATAAATCACAACAGAATTACTTAGATATGAAATGCGGAGTGCCAAATCATAACAGGCACAAAGAACTAGAATGAAACTCTCCTAATAAATACTATGCATGTGTGTATGTGTGCATAGCTATATGTGTGTGTGTAAAATATGTATATATACATATATTTGTATGTGTGTGTGGTATTGGGGATTGAATCCAGCGCTTCACATAACCCAGGCAAGAAGTCTACCACAGACCTAAACCTCAAAACTTTGAAACTCTGACAGTATCTTTCTTTCCTAATCAGCAACAAATAAATTCTTCTAACATGGGAATCAACTTCTATACATGTTTTCTTTTCATCCATTCCATGTAAAAACTATCTCCTGTTATAGTAACCATTTTGCTACCTAGCATACTCATGGAAGTAGTTAACTATGTCTTGCCTTAACTGAGGAGTTAGCTATTTATAAATCAACAATTGGTCCGGAAAATGAAGGATAACTGAGTTAGAAACCCTGTTGATAAAAATACACAAAATTATATGAATTGATAACAAGCAGGCATTCTAAATAATATAGACTCTTGAAGTACAGTATCGAACACTTTTTAAAACTTTTTCTTGAGACAGGTTCTCACTATGTATCCCAGGCTAGCATTAATCTCATGGCAGTCCTCCTGCCTCAGCCTCTGAGTGCTAGAATTACAGGCATGTACCACCACAGTAAACTGAAATTGAACATTCTTAAAACAGAAATTCCACGAATGTCTTAGGACTAAGTAGAAAAACCTTATACTGGTGTCACTTTTATACTGGTTGGAGGCTTCTTCACCTTACACTGTTCTTAGGCATCGCACTTATGGGGGTAGGGTATCTCTAGAGGAAAAGAAACCTACCTGATGTACCTGTCACTTTTTAATAATTATGCCGAATGCAGTAAATGACAGAAACCCTAATCATGTAACACTTCTTAAGATCAGCATTTTCCTATTCCAGTTTATATAATATGTGAAAGCTTTGGCTGTATTTAAAGCAAGATTTTCCTGGTGTGACTGAAAATCTTTAGGCAGCCAGATAGCAGCTTTTGGGTAAAAGCTGGGAAACAGTCATGGCAGGACACACGAAGAAAAACTGATTATTAATGGCAATGCATGGATCATTTCTGTTTCAGTTTACTGTCTTAATACTTGTTTTAGTTCAATAAACAGATTCACATAGTACTGTTATTTATTATGCCTGTTTTGTGCTTAGAACTATGTTAGGTGTTTTTCATTTACGGTGCGAATCATAATTTCACCAAATAATACAAAAAAAATTTGTAAAGCCCTCTTTTATTTATGGTTCCATACATGTACATCAATTGCTTACAGTCTCTACTGTTTGGATAAAGGTGAATTACAAAGTAAAGCTGTCACTAGTCTGGACAGAGATCCCTTTCTCCTACAGAATGGACCATACAAACAGACTAGGATGCTCCCCAGCTGCTCCTATGTGTTCAGTTTCTCTTCCTGTTGAGGCGGACGAACAGCTACCATGGAACTGGCAGGGGATTTCAAAACCAGCAGAAACAATTATTGAATGACTGACTGAATGAATGGATGGTTAGCAACCTTGTCCTTCCTTGGTTCTCCTTGGCTTTCCTAGGCAGAGTCTGTATGATCATTTAAAGTTTTGGAAGTATGTCCATTTTGACTACATTGGTTCTGCCTCTCCAGGAACAGGGGATATCTTTCCTTTGTCTAGTGTTCTATTAATCTTCTTTTTCAAGGTACTGTAGTTTTCACTGTAGAGCTTACTTTCACTTCCTTGGTTAGGTAAATGCCTAAATGTTAATTTTTCTAAATGCTATCGTGAATTGTACTGTTTTCCTAACTTTTTTTCTCAGTGAGTTTGTTATTGGTGTATAGGAACACTACTGATGTTTACTGATTTTGTAACCTGCTATGGTACTGAATTTTAATGCAATCCCAATCAAAATACCAACAGCATCCCTCACAGAACTAGACAAAACAATCTTAAAATTCATGCAGAAGCAGAAGAGATCTAGAATAGCAAAAGCAATCCTGGGCAACAAGAGCAAAGCAAAAGAATCACAATCCAAGACTTTAAGTTACATTACAAAGCTACAGTGATAAAAATAGCATGGTACTAGCACAAAAAGAGACATGTGGGTCAATGGAACAGAAAACAGGATGCAAAAACAACCCCAGGCACATTCAGGTATCCAATCTTTAGCAAAGGGACTGAAAATATACACTAAAGGAAAGCTACTCTCTTTAATAAATGGTGTTGGGAAAACTTGGCTATCCACATGTAAATAAATGAATCTAGACCCACATATCTTACCATATACTAAAGTCAAAATGGATCAAAAGCCTAAGTTAAATCAGAAACAATCCACTGGAAGATAAAATAGGTGAAACTCTTGAAGTAATGGACATAGGCAAGTATTTTCTGAACAGAACCCCAGTTGCACAAGAAATAATATCAAGAGTTAACAAATGGGATCACATCAAATTAAAAAGCTTCTGCACGACAAAGGAAACAAAACCAAAAACAAAGTGAAGAGACAACTTACAGAATGGAAAAAAAAACTTTTGCTAGCTATTCCTCAGACAGAGAACTGATATCTGGACTATATGAAGAACTCAAAAAATTAGACCCTCAAAATAAAATTTAAAAATGGGCAACTAAAATGAATAAACACTTCTCAGAAGAAGTATAAATGGCCAATAGATACATGAAAAAATGTCCAACATCTCTGGTTATTCGAGAAAATGCAAACTAAAACAACACTGAAAGATTCCGTTTTACTCCAGAAAGCATGGCTATCATCAAGAAATCAAATGATAACAAATGCTGGCAAGACTGTGTGTGTGGGGGGCTGTGGGGGAAGCCTTCTACTTTGTTGGAAATATAAACCAGTACAAACATTATGGAAGTCAGTATGGAGATTCCTCAAAATATTAAAACTACAAATTCCATTTGACACAGCTATTCCCTTTCTAGGTGTCTTCCCAAGAGTTAAAGATACCATGTTACAGTGATACATGCATACTCATGCAACACAATTAATAACAGCTAAATTTTAGAAGTGGCTCATATGTCCATCACAGATGAATGAATAAAGAAAAGTGGTATTTACTCACAGTGGAGTGCTACCTTGCCATAAAGAAGGATAAATTTTGAGTTATTTGTAGGACAATGGATGTACCTTGGGACCACAATGTTAAATAAACTAGCCACACGAGTTTAAATACTGCATTGTTTTTCTTGCATGAGAAGCCCAAAATACAAATAAAGAATAAAATAAAAGGTAATAGGAAATAGGGAGACAGATCTTTTATGGAAGGGAAGGGAAACAAGAAATAGAGGGATGGGGATAGGGGGGAGGAGAAGGGGATAAAAAAAGAACTAATACATATATCAAAATATGATATATATATCATAACTCTACAGAAAATGTGATCTTTATATACTGTAAACATATACTACTAAAAATTAAAAGAAATCTTCTAAAGTTATATTTCCTAATGTGAGGTTTTTAGTACATCTTACATTTTGCATTATCCTTATGGTTCTTACATTTGGCTGGGTATTCGTATGTGTGTCTGTGTTAGCACACTTCTTTGTTATGAAAGTTGAGTGAGGGCCCATCTTTCCGCCTGGTCAGTGGTGCGGGACTTCTGTGATTTAAACAACCTTGCTTTTGCGTGGTGGACATGAGCCTCTAGGGCAAGAGGCAGGTTAAGTACACATACTGTTCTCATGCTGAGTATCCAGGGGCATATGGAACTTTACAGTGCTAATCTGGTACCAGTGTAACTCAGCCTCCACAGGGAAATTAGGAACACAGGTGGCATCCCCAGGCAAGGTATCAACAGCTATACCCTAAGGGCTCTCAATAATGGCTAGTCATCTGGGGACAGTGTTTTTATGGTATGAAGAAAGGAGCTAAGTTTGGAAGGTTTAAAGAAGCTATAAAAGGTGAAGAAAGATACCAACATTACCACTCAGCGAAGAGTTTTCATCTTTAAATGATATCTAAGATGTTGCATTGTACAGCTTTGTTCGTACACTGTAATCAAATTTCCTAAGATACTGTGAGCCAGATTTCTTTTTATTTTTACTTATTTCTAGTAAACTGTCATAAGACCCCAGAGAGTTTTTATGAAGGGAGGAGAGACTTGGAACCATTGAGAGATTCATTATTAAAATCTCTGAGTATTAAATGGGCCCATATTCAGACTATAAAAATCAATACCCTCCAAAGACAAATATGTTTTGGACAATTCAGAACTCTGCTTTACCCAGTCAGTCCATCTCTTCTTGTGAAAATAACTGAGTGTTGTCTCTACTCAGGAATACCAGACATTAGGAAGTGAACTAAGAGAATAAGAATGTGGTGGCAAAGAAAAAGAGTCAAACTAAAAACAGATCAAATACACCAGGAAATGGAAAAAACAAATAATTTCCCTCACTTTTTTTCCTTAGTTCTCTTAGCAGAAATTAAATCTTTTTTATTGCTGCATCAAACTGAGAAAGGAATTTATGTAGGTGAACGGGTTGCCAATTTAAGACAAATACTGCAATGTTTATTTTTTAAGTGTCACCCCAACCATGACTGTGCATTTGGAGTTTGATGGGCCAAGAAGGAAAGCTTTGGCTGAGGCAAAAGGTAGCTGTCCTCTGGTTCAACCTTGCTCACCAAAGCACTACATAGCTTTTCTAAATGTTAATATTACTTTCCAGAGAAGTACAAGAGAAGCTAACGCTACTCGTAAATGGCATGCGTTCCTGATCTTTACTTCACCAAGTCTCATCATCCTCTATATTATAAGAACTGAAACTAGACTATGTGATTGAATAACTAAAAATATAAATATCCTTAGTTCTAAATTTTTGGAAATACTCTGTATCAAGTTTTTGGTTGTAATTCATCCAAGTTTAAGAAGTCAAGGGTTTGGCCAGAAAGGCCAGTATATTTGGCAGAGCCAGGCTCAGAATACAGCTGGCTCACTGTGTGTGTGTCGGGGGGTGGGACAGGATAAGGACTGTACCAATGTAGCTGGGGTATCCACCAGAGTTGGGGGTCTAGGCAGTGGCCTGCCTGATGGGAAAATTAGTTACATATAGGAGGATTGAGAACATAAATAAATATGTGCAGAGTAATGGAAGCCTGGTTTCTCTTTGCTGCAGAAGATAATTACAAATATGTAAGAAGAAAGATTAAATTCTATGACACTGGAATAAGATGAAAGATATCAATATGAATTCATGATATTTAAAGTAGACAAAGAAATGAAATACCCATATAGTTACCCCTTGGTATCCATAGGGGATTACTTCTTTTTTTTTTTTTTTTTGTATCGGGAATCGAACTCAGGACCTTGCGCTTGCCAGGCAGGCGCTTGTGCCGCTGAGCTACATCCTTGGCACCTGCATAGGGGATTAGTCCCAGGACCCCTATTGTGGGTGCCCAAGTCCAAAGATTCTCCAGTCTTTTATAAAATGGTGAGGCATTTATAACCTATGTGCATCCTCCTGTATATTTTAAGTCACCTCTATATTATCATACTTACAATATCTAATACAGTGCCTACACATCACTTCATTTGCATGGATTCAGCACAATGCTTGATGCACTGTAAATTTCAGTTTTGGGTTTTTTTTTTTTTTTGAACTTTCTAGAATTTTTTCAAATATTTTCAACAATTGGTTGAATCTATGCTTGCAGAACCCACAGATATAGAGGAATAACTGTTGATGTATGTGTGTGAATGCACAATTTCCTACCTAGTCCCCAGCTCTGCTGAGAAAGTCTAAGGGAAATGACCTGCTAGTGGCAACCACACCTACCACCTAGATCTTGATTTCCAAATGCCTCACTCTCTAAGGGAACCAAGGTACTTGGAAAAATGGTTGACTCTATCACTGTGACAAAGAAAGTACAAAGTGAGCCTGGAGTATCCTAATGAGCCAGAACATATGGAAGTTCTCAAAGAATAGCAGGGACACATCAAAGACCCTACAGTCAGCTGAGGGGTTTTCACTATCCAAATCTGGGGATAAAGAGTTTAGTTCACTGGGGAAAACAGAGAGACTGAATTCTAATATGGACTGTTATTTATTTGTAGGGGATCTATCCTAGGGCCTCATGTTATGCAGGCTCCCTAACATTAAGCTGTATCTCCAGCCCTATTTATTTTTGTTCTCTGTCCTGGCTGTATGGACTACAGTTTTTATCCTGACAAGCCTTCTAGAAGAGACACATACCACTGATTACAAGGGTGATCAGAACAAATGAGAATGAACTGGCCCAATTCCAGCACTACAAAAGAACAAATGGCTTAAATCTGTTTTCTGCTCGCAGTATGGGTGCTTGCTTAAAGTGCTTAATATGTGGATGCCTGCATATTAGTCCATATGTATATATTTTGTAAATAAGGTCTTTCTTTGGACACAGACAAGCAATGCATTTATTATGTCAGGGTACTACCAAACAGGTGCAGATACAAATTGCTTTAGTTGTTAATGCATACAAAAATATTTTTCTAAGTTGTATTACTAATATCAGCTGGAGGAAAATATTTTTCATGGGAAATAACTCATAAAAGATGGTATCAATTAGGTTGGCCTTAAATTTTTCCTTTCCTTAAATTCTGACTAAAAGATAAATCATTTAGGGAAGAAAAATCTTTCTTACTGTTGAAAATCTGTGGTTGAGACATAGTTTTGACTTTTAAAAATAATTTTCATATTGAAATAATTTAAAACTTAAAAGTTATAAGAACAGTGAAAATTCTTACTCAGATGATTTTCCAATTGTCAGCATGTTTCCATATTTTGTCTTATTCTACATGTATGAGTATATACAGTGTATAAAAATACACTTATATATTTTACACCCATATATCTATTTAATTAAACAGGTTTTAGTGACCTATTTCTAACATCAACCAATTTATTCCAACCAAAGAATTATATATCATTTTGTTCTTTAAATGATGCAGAATTCAAGGTATGAAAGGTAGGTGATGGGGCTAGAAAAACTGAAGGTTTTGTTTTGGCTTGGTTTTTAGGTTTGTTGGCTAGCTTACACTATTACACACTAGTCCAGTAAACGAACTAAGACGTCTGTGGAAGCCAAGCGGAGTAAAATGTCTATGGAAGTGAGGAAGCCAGATAGGTAAGCGAAACAGAAAGGAAGTGAGTCAAGTAGGGCATAGTGGGGACTCTGACAAGCATGCACCCTCTATAAAACGTGAGTGGTGGTTACTCCGGCAGATGGTTCCCATTCTGAAAAGTGGACAAGTTGTGCCAGAACTTCTGGTTTTTCAAGGGAAGCTGCAAATTTTTTTTATTCAGGGATGCTATCCTATTTTAAAATGGGACTAATGTTTAAAGAAGCCAAAACTGGTCTGGGCATTTTTAAAAAAATGCCTTGTATACAATCACCATAGTACCACCTGACAGGTGTGACAATAATTGCCATTTAATTTCTGGCCATGACTAATCAGAGTTGTAACACCATTAACAGGTAATACACTCTGTGCAAAACAATGAGAAAATCACCCCACTGCAAGGATCCTGCAGTCAATTCTTTCGCAAAGGAAGTGATGCAATATAAACTACATTCTTCTGGCAAGGAATGATTCCGTATTACAAAACAACATCTGCAAAACAGAGCTTTTAAAGGAACTTTACAGTGTTCCTACTTATAAAGAATCTGGTTCAAACATAGTAATTACTAGGAAATTTGTAATGAATTCAAAGGAACAGATTTTTTAAAAATTTTAAAACATAAGGCCAACCTTAAGATTAATGTAGTAATATCTGTACTTATACATTACTGACTAGTATGAGTAATGGTGAAGTTTAAGGATTTACAGAAAGATTTATACCTACTAATCAAATCAATTCAATTTATATTTTTAAACATCTTATCATTCTTTAAGAAATATTTCAAAACCTTTTCCATAAGGTTTTTCTTTGTATCGCTAGTTTGAAGGAATCTCTATCTTTCCTGGACTTTTATGGCAACTACTGTGTCCACAATTTATCTGTCAATCAATTGGATTTTGCCTCAGGAAACTCTTCTGTTGCCCTTTTAAGCTATTAAATGTTCTCACATTTTTTTACAGTAGTTTCTCCAGTAACTCCTAGAACACTGTTACTCCAGGTGTTCAGTGACTGTTTGTTACTTGGTCTATGACAGTATGGAAATAGTGCTTAGGGACTTTTAGGCAGTTTGACATTACAATCCAAGAGAGATCTGTGGGCTTACTTTGTTAACGAAGCACAGAGCAGGTTAGATGCTGTCCGCTCACCTGCTGAGGTCTCTCAATAAAGACACAATCTGTATATGAGTCACACATAGCAGCACCATGTTAGAAAGGATAGCATGTAAGGACAGTACATCAAATCTAACTCAAAAGTATACACAGATCAGAAGATAGAATTTATTTTTATGACTTTTGATGTTTAAAATCATTTTAATTTTTAATAAAGCCTGCTTTTAAATTTATAATTTACGATTATTAGCTAACTTAGGTGCAACCGTCTTCTGAATGTGAAACATTTGTAATGTATTAAGAGTTGGGGCCTTCAGGAAGTGATGAGGTTATGAGAGTGTCACTCTCCTGAACGAGATTAATGCCCTTATAAAAGAGCCTTACGAGGGAGTTTGTTTGCCCTGTTGGCCATGCAAGGACTCAGCACGAAGGCAGCTTCCATCAGAACAGGCCTTCATCAGACGCTGAGTCTGCTGGTCCCTTGATCTTAGACTTCCAGGCCTCCAAAACTCTGAGTAGTAAATGTCTGCAGTGATTAACTGACTAATTGTCAATCTGAATGGGAATGCCCAGCTTATCTGAGTCAACATGGCTGCTGGAACAGTATGAAAGGAGAATGGGAGGACAGGGTTTCAGCTGATACTGCCTGAAGGAGATTCTCCCTGAAGGAGCTGCTTTTCTTTGGGACAGTTTGGCAGTTTTTCTTCAAAGGAGCTTTGGCTGCGTTCTTTCTCCAGGAGAGCTTCAATCCTCATCTTCATCTTAGATGTCGCCCCTTGGCTTCCAGTGCAGATCTCTCAGTCTTCCTGCTCAGATCCTTCAGCCTTTTGGCACAGATACTTCTGCTTCCAGTCCTGGCCCTTGGGCCTTTCCTGTGTAGTTTCTTCGGTTTCCTGATATAGGCTTGCACAGGACACTGCCGTGTGCTTCAAGCCCTCGACTGGATCCTTCTGGTTTCCAGCATGCAGACCAACACTTTGTACTCTTCTACATCTGACTCTAGTAAGCACTGACTAATATAGAGTCTAAGATTTTTTTGTTAATGCAGTCTAAACAGACTAAAACATTAAGGAGGTAAAATGTGTATTATTTATTTTTAATACTAATCCTTTACCACTTTATAGATGCTTCTGCCTCAGAAAGACACATCTGTTCTGAATGTGCAGTCATAGTGAATCAAATTATGATGGTGGAAGCATGTCCAGAGGAATGATGATCAACAGTTTATACTAGGTTTTACTTGGAGATATGATTTCTTCACATACTGACTGCCTCTGGTGCCCAAAGTCATGCTAAGTGTTATTTGCAGAGAAGACTGACTAAAGAAGCGAGAAAACCAACAAAATTAGAAGGCACTGACACATAAAGCAAAGAAATAAATCACTTCAAAAAGAATTATTTGAAAAAAGAAGCCTGAATTTTACAAAGCTGACATTTACAGGTTAGCCTAAATCTGGTCAAGGCAGCCCAGGAGGACATTAAGTTCAGGCTGGTCCACAGAAGCAGTGGTCTTGGACTGGGTTTCTGAAAGAGCTTCTGCAAAAGCTACAGGCTCTTTCCTGGGGTTTCAGAGACTTACAGAGGAGCTCCAACAACATCTTTAGGGCCTTTGAAGAGGGTACATACAGCCTTAGGGATGAAACTGTCGCCTGGGATTTGATGAGGGGCAGAAGTTCATGATTATAAAAGTAATTTCATCCCATCATACCTACAATGTTATGGTGTTTGCTTTTTCAATTAGAGTTCAAATGTATTTTTTTTTTTTTTTTTTTTTTTTTTTTTTTTGGTTTTTCTCCGGTACCGGGAACCGAACTCACGACCTTGCGCTTGCCAGGCAGGCGCTTTTGCCGCTGAGCTAAATCCCCAGCCCCCTCAAATGTATTTTTAATGTATATTTAAATTAATGCAGAAAGAGTACACTACCTGTAAAAGTAAACCTTTATATTGTGAATGCCTAGAGAGATCAATCTATGCTCTAAATACTTCTTTTAGGAACAAGGACTATGTCATTTGTTACTGTATTTTTATAGCTCAGAGGGTGTTTGGCTTTCCAAGGCAGTGCTCGTCAGTCCCTTACTTGTTCACTATGAATGAGTCACTTATTTCTTTGCCTGCCCTTTGGTTGCAGCACGTTCAGGAAAGGAGTGGCACAGAGTAAATGGTGAATGGCATTTCCTAGTTTATAAAACTGGCGACATATAGGGTTTAGCTAGCATGAGGAAGTACAAATACATGTGGATATTACAATTCTCTGCTCCATGCATATAGTACATGCATACATAGTAAGATGAAAATTAATTTTATATAATGTAAATTAACAGCTGTACAGTAATTTCTCAAAATTTTCTTTTTCATAGAATTTCAGTTAATTTAAACCACATTTTTTAAACCCATAAAAATTAATATATCTATTATTTTAATATATACTAATACAAGTTAAAGACTATAACGTTTAAGGATTTTGATACATTGAAAATATTTTAAATGCCAAAAATATTCACAGAATAACCTTAGTCCCGCTCTAGAAATTCCTACATTAGCAACTTCTCATATCTTTCCAGAAAACTTCATGGGCTTATAATCCCTGTACATATATTTTACAAAGACATAAGATAACATAATTTTTTATGTTTTAAAAGACAATTTACAGTATCTTTTAAAAGTCAGAAAATTTAGTTGACCGACTTTTTAAAAAGTCCTTTATGTTTTAAACAATATGTTACACAATGCACACCATAGAATTAATTTTTTCTCTGCTTAGTATGCCTTCGATACTATGGCGAGGATGGGGCTGTGTTTTCCCACACTTCATTCCTCCCTGCAGTGGGCAGGGCCGTGTCATTCGCTCTGGCCAACAGGCTGTGGGATATACAGAGTCAGGCCAAAAAAGAAAAGCTGGTGCACACGTGCCACTGCCGTGGAGGAAGCTGTTTGGGAGGCAGAGTCACAAGGCTGAAGCAGCAGTGTGTGTGCACAGTCCCTGCCTGGAGAGTCTCCTGGACGCACAGAAGGTGTTCTGTGAATGAGAAGGGTTTCCAACAACTTTCCCTTACCCTAAAACAACGCTCCTCTCATTAGCATTTCTGGAGACCTCATTTTTCTACACAACAGCACAGACAGGCTGTGACTGATGTACTTTCAGGCTGCTCCTGGTTTTGTTACTGCTGCTGTTACTATAAACCGTGTTATCATGAACATCATTTTATACTGTATACAATATTTCTGTGGAGTAGACTCCTTCAAGTGGAATTGATGGCTCATGGAATAGTACATTTTTAAACATTTTAATATATCAATAAGGAAAGCTCAGAAGTTTCTAAAGGAATGCACACCCAGGGGTGTGTCTATCTCTCACATCTACTCCATGACTTCCAGCTTTCATAGATCTCAAAGTTGTAAACATGAAAAATAGGTATCAATTATATTTATTTTCAATTGGTTTGCTATTCAGACCTAAATTACCTGTGAAAAATCATCCAGCCCATCCTAATGCAGACCTCTCCTCCATTTACACCCTTCCTGGGTGTGTGAATTCTGAACTTCGTCTGCCCTTCCCTTCCTCCTGCCAGGTGTGCCCCAGTCCTTCCTTCCCTCAGCCTTCCTGCTGGCGTCTGCATGCTCTTCTCTGCAGCCTCACCTGCCACTCACTGTCTTTGGTTCCAGACCCAGGCACCACTTCCACCTTCTGCTCCTTCTGGGCGCTGCACACACCTTCAGCCACACTGTTCTCCTGGATGCTTCCTGCTACATCTCCCCTACCCTCTTGCATACCAAAGCTTTTGCTTCACCCTGGATGTCTGCCCTCCCTTGTACTCAGGCCATTCCCACAACCTTTAGGTAAAGAGACTACAAGGTAAGCCCATATCTTTTCAATATACCTTTAAATAACCCTGTCCATGTCTCACAATTTCCTGGGATTAGGGTAGAAGTATTTCAGTTTGGGAGTTTTTCAGTTTTGTTTTTAAATAACGATTTATGGGTCTTTAAAAAAGTAGATCAACTAGATCATTTGACTTTTTAAATGCTGAATTAATTTTAACAGGAATGGCTACTTGACTCCCCCCATTACAATGAACCCTTGGCAGACAGTGAATGAAACAATGGCTTTACCAAAAGTGAGTGCATTCCTTAAGAAAGAGGAGGGTGGATCTGGGCTGAGAAAGGCAGAGGAAAGGTTGAAGGAAACTGGGAAGTAACATCAAGAATGAGGATAGGGGAAGGAGCCAAGCTTTTGCCCTCAAAGGAGAAGCACTCTGAAATCTACGTTTCTTGTTCAGACTTTTCTTCCAACTCGCTATGGAATATTCCACTAGGATGTACTAGGTTTCTCAGCCACAATCTGTGTTGTGGGGAGTGGCTGAGCTGGAGATGGATCACATATGCAGGGCTAATGCAAGGCCAGCCTGAGAACACGGAGCGCCCGAGGCGAGCTGGACAAACAAGCTGTTAGGCAGGTCCTTTGTCATGTTAGGAGAGGGGTTTCACCTGTTATCAACCTCTTGCTTACTGTATAAATAAATACACTGCAGTCCTTGGGCAGTTCCTTTTCTCCTATCAGGAGGGCTCCACCTGACCTCAGCTTTCTGCATTCTGACTCTTGTCTTCATTTCTTCCTCCTCCTCTGTCCTCCCCCTGGGAATTTCAAGAACTTTGTGGGATGTGGCACTGTGTAAAACTAAACAATCTTACCAGTTAAACCTACTCATCTTGCCATCTTCCTCATTTCCACAAATGGCTATCCACTTAGTCAGGCACACACTGGAAGCCAAACAAGGCTCTTCTTTCCTATCCCTACCTCCAGTTCCCGGGATGCCAGCTGTGTCTGGCGCACCCATCCCCTGTCCTTCAGCCCCATTCCTCAGTCGGACTTGATTTTCCACAATGCAGATATTTCAAACACTGCAACAGATACTGTGCAGTTTCTATGCACACTCTCCCCTCACCCTTCTCTGCCAGAGTATGATTCTGCTCAGGTGTTAATCCCTTGCTCAGCCTTGGGCTCAGGAAACAGAATCCTATCCCCAGCTCTAGGGGTGTGGACTTCAGTCAGCCTGAGGTAAAACTGGAGGTTCAAGCCCCTCTTATCTGTGGTCAGTAGTCAGATTAGGAAGGTTCCCCGATCTGAGTGAAGATGAGGGGAAATCCTTTTTTAATGTTTTAAAGTGTATAATGTGGCCTGGATTTCCATCTTGAGGAAAGGGGAGATGACTTAAAGGGTAAGTCAAAGCCCTGAGGAAATGTTAAGGACCTGGATCCAAGGAAACAGGACTTGCGTCCTTGAGGTCATGACTAAACAGCTGAATCATCCAACACTGGATTCATCTCACCTCTAGGCTTTGTCTCATAGGAGACAAGTAACTTCTTGGACTTTAAATCACTCTACTTAGGCTTTCTATTATTCATAGCCAAAGCATCCCACTGCAAAAAGGAGGCTGGCTTACCACGAAAGTTGGTGGGGCTGATTTTAAACTGAGTTTCCTGTGGACTATCCAAGTGAGAACATGATCAAAAGATGGGTGAGAGGAGGAGAGTATAAAAATTCAAAAACTGGTATGGAGGTAAAGTTCCACGGCTGAAGGCATGACTGTGACTCATGATGGCTAATAATTGTTCATTGCTCACAATTTTATGAATTTCCATTCCCATTTTACAGATTAAAAAAAATGTCAAAGGTTAAAAAAGTCGAGGATGGTAATGCCAAGATTTAAACCTAGCTGTCTGACAGCAACGTAAATCCTTTTAATCCTCTTATGCTGTGCTACCTACATTTAAGTCAAAGGAAAACAAAGGAGTCACATGTAGTAGTAGTCAGGGAAGCAGAGGCAAAGCATGAAATAATAAAAAATCATTTTGTATTGGAGTGAAAAAATACAGCATATACAGTAATAAACTTTCCAAGGAAGCTAAAGAGACACAACTAGAGTAGTAAGTAGGTCAGGGGGAGAGGGACTGACCCTGAGACAGCCTGTGGGATTCTGTGTAAACGAGGGAGAGAATGCAGAAGTCCAGCAGATACTGGACACCATTTCACCTGCTACAATTTTAGTAGCACAGTATAACATATTCAGCTTTCCTGCCTCGCCAAGACACTAAATCACTTATGAATTAGGAAAATACTGAGCACCCACATAATGTCAAGCATTAAGTTAGGTAGGAACTTTATATGCATGTCATTACCTCATTTAATCCTCATAATAATCTTAGCCATAATTGCCACATTATCTTTTCATGAACAATTTCATCAAGCAAATATAAATGCAGGGTCATTCACACCCATCGTCCAATCCATCAGCACATCCTATTAGTTCAACCTTCAAAATATATTCAGCATTCAATCATTTCTCCTGTAAATGGTCGTTAGCACTGAGGGTTTCCCAATATTTGGAAAGCTATTCATAGCACTGACTTCAGTCTTCCTCCATATATTTTCAAATATTACCTTACTGACAAGTCTGAAAGATTCTCATACATCCCTTTATGTAACCAATTTTTATTGTGCTAGGCAATATACCAAGGGCTAGGGGCAACAGTGACCAATATAATCACGGCCTGGTTTCCTCCAGGCAGCCTAGCAGGGGACATAGGTCAGTAAAAGAAAAACAGCATGAGAGCTGCTGCAATAAAATTTAAAAAATGCAGGGTGATAAGAATACAAATGAAGGGCACTGCACTGTGACCTCAAGCATCGCAGAAGGTGATTTCAGAAGTAACACCTCCATTGAGAATGAAAGCATGGGCAAGGGTTACCAAAGTGATGGCCTGGAGGAGCAGTGGTGGGAAGAGTGAGTAGTCTACTTACAAAGGTCACAGCAGGGCAGAGGCTGAGAGAGTTAAGAGCATGTTTAAAGAATGGAACAAAGTTCAGTAAAGCCAGAAAGATAGTGGAGGAGAAGAGAAAGCAAATAGCGACAGATGATAGATTTCACTGTTGATGATGCAGGTGTTAAAAGTCACACTAAGAAATTTAGATCTGGGAGCTGGGCATGGCGGCACATGCCTGTAATCTCAGCTACTCAGAAAACTCAGGAGGATCACAAGTTTGATGCCAGCCTGAGCAACTTAGCAAGACCCTAGATCAAAATAAAATTTAAAAACTGGGATGTAGCTCAGCTGTAGTGTTTGCACAGTACACACAAGACCAAGAGTCCAATCCCCAGTATTGGGAAAAAAAGGGGGGGGAGGGGTGAGCAGGAGCACTTGCCTAGCATATGCAAGGTTCTGAGACTGAATCTCAGTATAGGAAAAAAATTAGGTTTTACCACAAGAACAAGGGAAAGTCACTGAAGGATTTTAAAGTAAAAGCACGAGGTGCTCAGTTTTGCACTTTAGGAAGCTCATTGGCTATGGCATGGAAGTGCTAAGACTGGAGCTAGGGAGAATACTGGTAGGTAGTTATGAGACTGCTGCAATCCCAAGACACTAACTGAGACCTAAACTAGAGCATGGTGGCAGCAAGAGTGAAAGATATTTAGGAACTGAACTGACCTTGTCTGTGGCCGACCAGGGACAGGTGAGATGGTGAAGAGACATGAATTAAGGATGAGTAGATGCCTGTCTTGGACTTTAGGTGGAAAGTTGAATATGAAGTAGCTTTTATATGTTGGTAAATTTTTCAAGGCAACACTTTTTAGAACTGTGACTTGCCAGCCTTCAGAATCCAGGTCAGCTGAATAAAAAATACTTTTGGGCCGATATTTTAAATTTATTCTTTTTTTTTTTTTTTTTTTAACTGCTGCATTTATAAATAAGTGTAAGTACTCTTTGGATTTGTAAACACAGAATGTAACTTTATAAAATGGTGTGGGAGGAGGCAGGATAAACAAGGGACCTACTTAATCAGAGTAGCCATTAGCTGTTAAAAGAAGAGCCAAGTAATCTGGAATAATGAAAGCAAGACTGAGAATTAGCAGACTATTTTAAATAAAGCCATGTTTCTTCCAAATGGGATGTATTACTAATGAAGACATACATTAATAATTTTGAAATTTTAAATACCCTGGAATTGCTATATTCCTACTAAAAACTGCCTGAGGGTAATGCTGATTGCATTAACAATTAAACCCCAAACTTTCCAAGGCTTAACACATAAAGTGAACTTGTAATCCACACATTAATTTAACACCCATGCTTCTGCAGGGCAAGGGTGGGTTTTGCTCTATGGGATCATCTAGGGACATTCTGCAGAAACTCTTCCAGCTCCAATACATGACTCCAAGTGAACCCTGGGCATCAGTGACTGGTCCGCAGAAGGGGAGAAAGAATGGAAAAATACATGACTACTTAGTCACACAGTATACATACAACTAACTACAAGAGAAGGTATGCCCACAAAGGACATGAAACGAGTTTTGGTGAATAGTCAGCAGTCTCTGTTACAGATGATAAAACTGTGAAGACAAGATACATCTCATTTATCTTTGTACAGCCTAACAGTGTGTCAAAGAATATAAGTGTTAAGTGCTTACATGTAATTCTGCTGAAAAATACTTTATGAAAAAATTAATTCATAAGAAATTTACTTTACTGCATAGACTATTGCTAAAAGATTATGATAGGGAAAAAAATAAAAGATTGCTAAGATCTTGATATATAGACATTACTCATTTCAACCTGTATTATCCTTATTCACCAAGAAGCTTTCAAATATACTAGGGTGGAAGAAATCATTCCAAACTCTTAGTTCAATAAGAATTATGAATAATATTTTTGGAGAACTACAAGAATCTTAGTATTAATTGCTTACATGTTTTAAATTTTCATGCTATCCCTTATTCTTGTCATTTTTATAAAAAGCACAGTCATTATTTTAGGTAATCCAAATACAGAGAATCCCCCCCTCAAAAAAAAGTCCAAATATGGAGGGAGGGTTTTTCCCAGAAACAACCTCCATATTTGTAATCTGTCTCTCAGAATGGAAGCCTACAGACCACGAGGAAGTTCCCTATTTCATTCATCAGGATAATTTAAGGTTATGCTATCATAATGAGTAAAGCCCTGAACTGTCAATGACCAGCACAACAAAAGTTTTTCTTATTCATGTAAATAAATCTAGTCCTAGTGAGGCAGCCTGCCTCCCTCTTATAGATCTGACAACTAGAACACATGGTCTACAAAGTTGTCAGAACAAAGGAGGAAAAGAAAAAAAATGTTAGTTCTTAACTACCTTAGTCCCAAAGTGATGTTTACTTTTGGTCAGAGTTCACTGGCCAGTGCTAATCAAGTGGTCCCAGCCTAACTGCAGGCCAGGAAATGTACAGATACATGAGGTTTTTCAGTGATTATTTTGTCTACGTCACAAAGACACGGGGTACTGGTTAAAAAAAAAAAAAAATCCAGTTCTTAGTACATTTCTTATTATAAGTTTCAAAGTTGTATTTTGGCATACAAATTAGTTTCCCGTGAGTTTAACAAGTCTAACAACTTTGATAATCAAAATTATAAAATTAAATTGCTGGGCTTACAAACCTACACGAATCTTTCTAATCTGCTGCCTGACACTAAGGATATAGCAGTGAAAAAGGCATGTTTGGTTCCTGTCCTGATGGAACTTAAGAACCAAGTGAGTGACAGTGTTTTTAAAAATTACAGATAACCTCATTATTAAAATTCTGACAAACTTGAGCTAAAGGAGGAAAGCAGAGTGCTAACCATATCCAACAAAAGACGACCCAGTTTGGGGAAGGTTTGAGAATAAAGCAGGGCCCAGAAGGACTTGACAGGTAAAGCAGGAGGGCCAGGCATGTTCCAGACCAAATGGACAGCATAGGCTGCCATGAGAAGAATCAGAAACTTCAACATTAATTATTACATTTGGTTTTGAACTTGAAAATTGTTTTTACAATTCTTTTGATTTCTCTGTACCTGATTGCTGAGGCACTATTAAAACTGGACCTAAATAATTCAGGTTGATCCTAATGGACAAAGTTCCCAAAACACTACAACTCTTTAATAATACTGTCAAATATTAAGGTATGGTTGTTCGACTACGGTTTGTCACCTCCAAAACTTATGGTGGTGTTCAATCTCCATTGTTAAGTATTAGGAGGGTAGAAACTTAATCTATGGTGTTGAAATGTGGGACATTTGGGAATTTATTAGGATTAGATAGTCATCAGGGGTCAGCATCTATGATTGCAGATTTTTCGCTTTCCAAAAAGAGAGAGAGAGGCCAGAAGACACGCACACATACACATGTGGGTAGGTCTTGTTTCTTGTCTCTTGCCATGAGATGCTGTCACACCCTGCCACTTTGCCAGCAGGACACTATCACCAGCTGCATCCCCTTGATTTTGGACCAGAACTGTTAGCCAAAATATACTTAGCTTTACAACTTAGTCTGTGGTATTGTATTTTTATCAACATAAAACAGGAGAAAGGAAAATCATTTGAATATAACTTTTCTTTCAAAATACTATACTATATATTTGTAATTGGTACACCATGAGTTACTTCACTGTATTTATATTGTGGTCTAAATTTAGTGGACATATGAGCTAACTGCAGATATTACAAAAAATTTTTGCATGCAAGTTTACATGAGTTTGAAATTCAATATCAAAACACTAACTCATTTTTATCACTCAACAGGACCTTGTCTTTCTCCTGCAAGTATAACATAGTCCTGTTTTGGACTTTTTTTTTAGTATTTCCAACTAAAAAAAAAGGAACACAAATGGTAAAAACAGTTATATTATGAAAACTTTTTTTTTGGTTTTTTGTTTGTTTTTGGTTTTGTTTGTTTTTTAAGACAGGGACTTATTCTGTAGTTTGGGACCTCTGTAGTTCAGGCTGGCCTCGAACTCATGGTGATCCTCCTGCCTCAGCCTCCAAAGTGCTGCTCCAAAGTGCTGGGATTACAGGCATGCTTCACCAGGCCCAGAGTAAGAACTTTTTGGTGAGATAAAATCACCACAGCACCTCTGTGTAAGGTAAGCAAGTAAGTATTTGTGCCACAATTCTCCACTTAATGAAGTACTAGGTATACTGTTTGAAGTAAAAATAGATTTTATCTGCTAGCTACTTCACAGTAATGTTATAGGAATACATTTTTTCTTTTTTTTTTTTGGTACTGGGAATCAAACTCACAATCTCGCGCTTGCCAGGCAGGTGCCTGGGCCGCTGAGCTATATCCCCGGCCCATGAATACATTTTTTTAATCTATAAATTTTACAATCAAAAGATGTGGGTACTGAAGTCTCATTTTTGAGAAATAGGGTATCAACAGCCATATTATTTAATGGTTTAGTAACAAAATAATTTGGAACAAGAACATATTTCTACCTCTATCTAGAAATAAAATGCACACACACTTCATGTACTTTGAAAGTAATATTTTATACTCATTAAATGGTTAGTTTAAAAACTGATTTTGTCAGCAAAACACAGCAGTTACCATTTTCAAGGAAAGTAATCCTTCCCAGTCATAAAAGCTTAGAAAATCACTTGTTTTTGCTTCAAAAACTTTAAAAACTATTAGCCAAAATAATTACTTTTTAGTAGAAAGGCAGATGTTATTCTTGCTTTTTCTCTAAACCATTTTCAAGTTGTGCAACAGCAGCCAACGTTTATTAGACATCACCATGGTAAGCACTGTTCTAAGTGGTTGACATCCATAATTGCACCAAAACGGCCCTGTTTTTTAACCCTGTGTTTAAAAAAATCTCCCGTGTCACAGCTGAAGCTGTAGGTACTTGCCCAAGGCCATTGAAGTTGGAAAGAGTAGAGATTCATTCAGTCTATTTCTAGAGCCCATGCTGGTAACCCTTCTTTTATCCTGCAGATTTCCCTAAGCAAATATTTGTTACGCTAATGTTCAAACTGTGGGTGTCTGCTGCAGAGGAATATTCTCCCCAGCACCCCTGAGTGGTAGGTCCAGGTGAAGCCTCTGTACAGAAGAAAGGTTGGGTGAATATCCAACAGCAGCTCTAGCTCAGTGGGAAGACACAGTATTTGCTGGAGACTACACTGCTATGGAGGAGGATACTGGATTGATAATGCAAGACCTAGCTCTCAGATCAAAATGGGGAACTTCAAGGTTCCAGCTTCTAAAAGAAAAAAAAAAAGGTTCCAGTTTCTTTTCTAGAGTAGATGCTGACAGACCAAGAAAGGTAAAATAAAAGCCTCACTCTTCTCTAGCCCCAGTTTTGGAGGCAAAGGAAGCATTGTAGCATTTGCTGTAGAGTCAGAAAGACCTTGTTTCGGACTCTGGTTCCATCCCTTGCTGGATCTTTGATCTTGGGTTAGGTGTTAACTGTGAGTCGAGGGCACTGTGCCACACAGGGCCGTGGTGATGAACCCATGACATGCATGCTGCTGCTGGCTGTTTGTTAACTATGAAAATCTAAGAGGTTTGCCATCACTGACATAGGGGTAGAGTGAGTGAGTACTGAGATGGAGGAAGGCGTTCTTGGGTACAGCTCTCTTTATGTTTGAAAATGCTGAAACCAGAAAATCTTTAAAATCTTTTCCTGCTATAAAATTTTATAAAGTTCTTCCTCATTTTTAGTTAGAAACTTCTAAAGAGTAAAAAAGGATTCTACTAACAACTTTAATGTCACTTCTTCCTTTCTTTCCCTTAAACTAGAATATTAAAAAAGTAGGACATGCCTGAAAGTGTTCAACCTACAAGTAAGGAAGTTAGCAGCCACTGAAAAATAACTGCAGCTGGTTATTCACTTTATTTTCAAAATTGCTGCTGCTGATACAACTTTTAAAGGAAAATTCTAATATTGGCTAAAGTGATCTGAAATGGCACAACAATAATTCTTTATCATGTAGAAGTCAGTTTATCTTTTTTTCTTTTTTTCAGTTTGGTTAGTTTGGTTGCAAGACAGGAGGCTATTCTAATTTGGTTCTGGCCAGGGACATTTGCTGTGAAGAGACAAACAGGATCTCAGAGGAATCCTGAGGCAGAAATTGCTGGAAGAGGAACTGCAAGGCCGTCCCACAGCATCTGTCTCTCCTCGTTCAGTCCACTCCCTTCCCTTTGCAAGGCAGTTCTCTCTGCTTTGATGACAGTTTCAGCTCTTCATTACACCTGACTAACAAATGGCTGTGACCTGTTGTTCTCTACCTTGGGTACTTTCAACCCGGGTTTCTGGGGTTTTATGTATACATATGAAACTCTCTGCAGGGACTGTCCACACAGATTAGATTTCTCAAGATGTTCTCAAATGGTAGTAAGAACCACTGTGCTTCTACTGTTATCATTTATTTTTTAACCCAGCTGCATGTGACCTGAACCAAGTAAAGTGAGAGATATGCATTGAACAAATGAATCTATATAGTAAGTATTTTAAATGTTTACATTTCCTCTTATGCTGTCACTAAAAGTATAAATGTGTTCTTTTACAAAAAAATGCTTTTGCCTCTTTCACAGATGCCATCTGTCCATATCCATGGGCAGAATCATGTTCGATTTCATGATACACCACCTTTAGTTTCTACTAAAAATTCTTGTGATCATTCAGACTTCCAACAGAATAATAATGATGCTACCATTTATGGAGCTTTTAGTAAGAGAAGACAATATTCTGAGGACCTGATGTTGCTTAACTATAGCAATTTCAATTTTCAAAAAAACCATTATAGAGAATCTAGTATTTTAAGACAAAACTGGGGTTTGGGAAGGTTGTATCTTTGCCTGAGGTCACACAGCCATGAGTGGTCATTTAAGCTGGACCCGAGCTCTCTTTCTCCAGTCTGTGTGCTGGCCTAACTCACCACACAAAACTGCCTCCCAGCAAGACAAATGCATAACCAAGGAATACAGCAGCAGTCAGCCCAGGGGCCCTCATGCAAAAGAAAAGCAAGTGATAAAAGCTGTTCTTCTAAATTATCATCAAAGGATAATTATTCAACTAAAATTAGATCTCTATCCTTGTATGTTATATAGAAACAAATTCCAAATTCATTCCCAATTTAATATAATAAAACTCTCAGCGGCAAAGCGCCTGCCTGGCAAGCACAAGGTCGTGAGTTCGGTTCCCGGTACCGGAGAAAAACCAAAAAAAAAAAAAAAAATAAAAAAAAATATATACATATATATATATATATATATAAAATAAAACTATGGAAATAACAGAAAAATATGCTTAGGTGAACATTTTCATAATCTTGGATTTGGAAGGATTTTTATAATCATGATATGAAACCCAAAAGCCATAAAAGGAAAGGCTGACATATTGACCATATAAAAATTTAAATCTTTTATTTTCAAAGAATTTCATTTATATATTAAATTTATGCACAAACATAAACACTCCTTAAACACTCATGTATTACTGTCTTCAAATAGTAATTGGAGAACCTTGCATGAAACATGTGGTCATTTGTGTGTGTGTGGGGTGTGTGTGTGCTTGTGTGCAAAAGTCACTATACACAGTGGAAAGGACAAAATGAAAAATATTTCTAGCTTCTATAGCAGAGGAGTAATATTTACAATGGAATTTTTTTGTTTTTGAGACAAGGTCTTGCTACATAACCCAGGCTGGCTTCAAACTCGCAGCAATCCTCCTGCCTCAGTCTCCAAGTGCTGGGGATAAAGAAATATTAACGTCAATAAGACTATGATAAATAATAAAAAGGCTATGAAGACAAAATCTTGAGAATATAAATAGCTAAGATATCTAGGAAAAATGTTCTACCTTACTAACAACCTAGGAATGTACAATAAAATAGTGACATTCTATTTCTTATCTAGTAAATTAGCAAAGCTGCTATAAGCAGCAAAATCTAGTATTGAAGGGATATGGTTAAATAGGAGAGAGTAATTTAGTATCATATATCAAAGAGCATTAAAGTGATGAATGTGTGCACACAAACAGCTCAGTAATTATTATGTAGGCAGCTGTCCTACTGAAATGCTAGCCAAGTGTGTAAAAATACATACACAAGCATACTTACTGAAGCATGTGCAGAATAACAAATTATCACAAATGTCAGCAATAGAAGGAGTAAAACAATTATTTTCAAACTAAAAAATCATAGAGCCGATGGAGTGAGGCAGAATTCAATATACTCACATGGAAAAAGGTTAAGAACTGTACTAACTGGAAAAGAAACCGTGATACACACTATGGAACACTATTCTGTCTCTTCTTGTTTTTTAATTTGAAATTATTTTCACGCACACCATCAGTACTCACTTCACAAATGACAGAGGATGTTAAAGTGCTATGAAAGTATTTATTTTCTTACTTTATTCTGGGAGTTGACTACTGTAGGAGAATATATATCACCTGAAGAATTTTAAGATGTCTTAGTGATCTTGATGATACATTCTTTCCTCCTCTCTAAATGCTGGTTAGCTGCCCCTCGCGTCTGTTCCCAAAGCACTCTATGTGTACCTCCACTTCCACAGAACTCAGCCATACTTTATTGAACTTGCCTGTTTACTTGTCTGCAATCAACATCCCCTTTCCACCCATTCAGCACAAAGCTTGGACAGGAAGTCAATAAAAGTTTTGTTGACATGAATGAATAATGCTTTTAAGACGTGAGAAAAACTTACAGGGATGCTTAACTTACAGCAGCCAGTTTAAATTGTAATTCCAAAAGGAACAGAAGCGTCAATGTTTAGTTCCAAATGAGTAAATCTTTAGCTTGAAAAGTTATCTATAGAAAAATGTGCATCGCTTCAAGTTTCTGTTATTTAATAAAAATGCACACCAAGTAATCCATATAGCTGGTCCCACACACCAAAAATCCGGCCCCCATTCAGAATACTGCAGAAACTACGCTTCCTTTTCTCCTGATGGTAAAAATTGTTATTTGAACATTAGGCAACTAGTTGGTACTAACTGTAAACTAATCTGAGGAACATTGAATTATCTTGAGAAAATGTGAAAAATGCATCATTTGGTTATATATTTCTCATGCTAGTTGATGATTTCCTGTCAAATTCGGACACATAGTTGAGAAAATATATATTTTATTTTATTTATTTATTTATTTATTTTGCTTTTTCTCCGGTACCGGGAACCGAACTCACGACCTTGCACTTGCCAGGCAGGCGCTTTGCTGCTGAGCTAAATCCCCAGCCCCTAAGAAAATATATATTTTAACTACATTTAAAAATTCTCTATAAATTTATTAGGAAGCATAGGAATATAAAATGGCATAGTCAGCTGTGGAAGACAGGACACTTCCTCAAAAAAAAAAAAAAAATTAAAATACAAAATTACCATAAGGTCCAGCTATTTCATGTCTATGTATATACCCAAAAAGAATAAAAGCAGGGCTGTAAAAAGATATTTGCATACCCATGTTCATAGCCAAAAGGTGGGAAAAACTCAAATGTCCATAGATGGATGAATGAAGAAAAAAATATGGTACCTACACAGAGTGGAGTATGATTCAGCCTTAAGGAATGAATTTCTGATATAGAGTACATCATGGATAAACTTTGAAAACAGTAGGCTAAGTGAGACAGGCCAGGTAAAAAAGGCCAACTACTGTACGACTCCACTTACTATGGAGGACACAGAAGAGTCATACTGATAGGGACAGAAAGGAGAAGGCGGCCCCCAGGGGTCAGGGGAAGGAGGGAAGGAAGTGTTACTCAATGAATATAGAGTTCCAGTCTGGGATGATGAAGTTTTTCATATGGACAGTGGTGATGCTGCCCGAAACTGTGAATGTACCTATGGCACTAAAGTGCTGAACTATGAAAAATGGTTTAGATTGTAAATTTTGTTATGTGTATTTTACAACAGAGTAATAGGAAGCATTTGACTGTTTTTTAAAACTTCTCTATATTTTTAAACTTCTAATTTTGTCAATCAACATGCACACACATACACAAATGACAGAGAGAGAGAGAGAGAGAACAGCAGCAAGGAAAAAAAAGACATCACTAAGTTTAAAGACTAAATCTAGAGTCTGCAGCCCACAACGCAGATGGTCAATGACTATGTACACAAGGAACTGTCTTTTATGCCAAAGTAATGAGGAAAAAGTAAGCTTTAAAAAAAAGACATTCTCCTTTAAGCAAATATTTTCAGAAATCTGACTTACAGGTAAAATATGATGCCTACCCTTATTTATGAACCATATTTTCACTAGGGAGAGAGGGGTAACACTGTAAAGAATCAAGAATTAACTCTTACTGAGTTGGAACTGTACCACTGGTGAAAGCGCGTGACCACAAACCACTAAATACTGGGCAAAGAAGGAAGCACTGAGCATGAGGGAGGCAAAAAGCACACTGGAAAACACTTTGCGTTAAGGCCTGAGTGGACAGAGCCGAGGGGAAGCCAGCGCTATTAATGTCAGGGATTATTTTCCAGAAAAGTCAGCAGTAAGAGGTAATTGTTTTGGGTAAGTAAATCAGATTCTGCTTTTATTCTCTAGTTATATCAGAAGGAGAAGCCAGAAGCAGGTGTGGACTGATTAACCAAAGAACGAGGCCCCTATGGCCATGCTTTCTCCCATTCCAGTGCTCGCTTTAATTCTGCGCTCACTTGTGGGGGAGGGGTGTGTGACAAGGAGAGGGAGTCAGGGAGGGAAAATGCCA
Organism: Chinchilla lanigera; assembly: GCF_000276665.1. Lineage (NCBI taxonomy): Eukaryota > Metazoa > Chordata > Mammalia > Rodentia > Chinchillidae > Chinchilla > Chinchilla lanigera. The sequence continues at coordinate 7,709,455 of NW_004955481.1, forward strand.
TAAAGCCAGTGCATAGAATTATTTCACACCATTAAAAGTGTAGCAGAGGGCCGGGGATGTAGCTCAGCGGCACATGGGCCTGCCTGGCAAGTGTGAGGTCGTGAGTTCAATTCCCAGTACCAAAAAAGAAAAAAAAGTGTAGCAGAGCTAACCTATTTTGAATTCTTGCTTTGTGCTAGGAGGCACGGTGACACTCTATGTGCATTTTTCTCTTTTGTTCTGTTATATTGGTTCTCTTGGTTTTGTGTTATGTTTCTGTTTTGCTGCTATGGAAACTGAGGCACACACAAGTCAGGTAAACGTCCCTAAAGCTAGGGTGTTACTAAATGACAAGGTGCGGAGGCAAACCTTGGGGCCGACTCCAGTGCTCACAATTTATAGTCACTGAACTGCACCGCATATCCCACACAGATAGGACAAAATACGTTAGGAATAAAAATGGAAGTGATGGAAACAAAATATGCTATGGTACATGCCAAAATAAACTACAAAACATTTACTTTTGAGATGAGATCCTGAAATAGTAGCAAAAAACAGTCCCGTAACAGGCAGGAGCTCAGCAGGCAGTGGAGCATGGAAACGAGATAAGGGCCACGCTGAGCACTCAGGCTGCTTTCTCCCTCCCCCCCCCCTTTTTTTTTTGCAGGGGGATGTGAAGCAGATTTTATCTGTATATCAGACACACTCATTTTCAAATGGATGGGTAAAATTTATGCCAAAGTCAAAAGTTATTTTTTCTACTTTGAAATATATTCTACATAGTATATGTAATATAATATTTAGATAATATAACATATTATCTCATATATTCTATATATTATTCCATATATATTCTATATAATGTATTCCATATATATATATATATTTTTTGTCTTTTTGAGACAGGGTCTCAGTATGCAGTTCAGGCTGGCTCTGAGCTCACTTTGTAGCCCAGGCTGGTCTCAAACTCGCAACGATCCTCCTGCCTTAGCCTCCTGAGTGCTGGGATTAAGGCCTGTGTTACCATGCCTGGCTCATATCTTTTATATTAATCCTAGAAATATGGGGTTTGCAGCCATACCAGAGGCTGTACCCTGGTTTTATTGCTTTCTAAAACTGGGAGCCTGAGTCTCATGTTCTTCAAACAAATAAGGAAATGAGGACAGAGACACAGTCATTGGAATAGATGTCTTGAGGGATTTCTGTCCAGCGGAAAAAGAAGTGCCTAGCACAGGACCTACCACAGAAAAGGTCTCTCCACCCTCCCTCTCCATTGATCAAATAAACATACATTTCTCCTTAGATGAAAACAGGTGGTTAGAGTTCTTTTAACTAGCATATTATCAAATTTCCCAGGTCACTGAAGCTCAGCCCTAGAATCCTATCTAAGTTAGAAAAGTAAAGGTCTGAGACTGTCTTCTATGAATACAGTGAATTGATTGCAATACCTTTAGCTTTCTAGAAACAAATTTTACTGTATTTACCATAACTATGTTCTAGATTATGAGGGTAAATACAGCAAGACAGAAAATTAAACCAAGATATTTATCATTAAAGAAAAAGTCTCTATCCAATGAAAATACATAGGACATATGAAATGGCATTTATCACATGATACTGAATATAAGGAAAATACTAAAACTGGTTATCAACATGGTACCCTAGGAGCTGCTTATCACTGGATTAAATTCAGGATAACCATAAGAGGGAAGGCAAAGTAAATCTCTGAAAAACAGCAAACCATGAAGCTGAGCAAAATAATGCTGCAGAGACATAAAAAGATGTAAAAGACGTAATGAAAGATAGTTTTGTACTATTTGTGATATGAAGTAATGTTTATTTTTTAAAATCCTGAGGACATTTATCTAACTGTTTATATATATATATATATTATAGAGAGAGAGGGGGTGGGAGGGAGGAGAGAGAGAGAGAAAGAGAGAGAGAGAGCGCGAGCGCCTGGATAGCTACACACAAAATACTAAGAGTGGTTACCACTAGATGGAAGAATTACAATTTTTTTCTCTTTTCCATGATCTATTTTCTGATTTTTCACAAGAATAGGGTTAAACAAAATTTATATGTATATACAAGGGTAGCTGGGATAGGTGTATGGCTGATGTCTGTGGTTTACTGAAAGGAACAGTCAGTGCTTAAAATTTTTTTTCTTGACAAATTTTGCACGCTCGGATCTGGTAACCAGAACGACTGATCTGAAAACAATATGCAGTGTAGGAACCATTGCTGAACTCCTACCATCTTGTATGGTGAAGCGTGGCAGTATTTCCAAATTTTTTTTAATTACTTGTTACTGTCTTTGATTGTTTGATCAGTCTTACAGTCGTATGTCTGGTGGACTGAGCAACCTCGTCGAAGATAACAGTATGTAATGTAGCAACCACTGCAAATTCCTATCATTTTGTTTTGCGGTCATGTATTGTTTTTGTTGTTTTTGTGTTGTTGTTTTTCTGGTACTGGGAATCGAACTCATGACCTCGCGCTTGCCAGGCAGACACTGTGCTGCTGAGCTAAATCCCCAGGCCCTTTGTGTTGTTTTGATTTTGTCTTCATTGTTGTTTTGTTAGTTTTTTTATCTTTAAAATAAAAAAAGAATAGGGTTAAAAAATGGACAAAAATGTAAAAAACAAGGAAAGGTAAAATTTTTATAAATATATTAGTGACTTGTGGTCAACAGATGTAAGAAATAGTGTCACAGATTAAAAAGAAAATAAGACTTTGGCACAGCACTAAGCGGCAATCTGACACAATGCCAATCTAATCAGAAATACTTTCAAAATTCTGCTGAGGAGAATGACATTTTTTGAAGCATATGATATTTACTTGGAGGGAAAAGAATAGCTTTTTGTTATTTTTTTCTCTGTTAGGTCATGCTGAGTCTTTAGTTCAGGAAAGCTCTGAGAAGTCCCCTCTCCTAAGGGCACACAGGTAAGTCCTCACACATGGAATTCACTGTTTTGTTCTTTTTAATTGGTGAACATGCTTAGGAGAGCTCAAGCTGCTGAAGCAATGTTTTCAAATACTGAAACTTAGTAATCCCATTAAAATGTCTGTGAAAGAAGAATATGATCACCAGGTTTATACTAATTTGTTTTTAGAATGCTGGTTTAGAATCACTTACAAAGTAACATATGCTCAAATCTGAATAAACAGGGCCCAAAAATTTTAAAAAACCACACACACACAATGAAATTACTGATGTGACACAGACCAATAACAGGAATTGTGTGCTGTAAAAATAACGTACAGAATTGCATTTACTAACTCAATCTGTGCTCCAGAGAAATGGATGGTCTTTCTATGCACCTAAAAATAATTTATGTTGGAGTTTTTGTAATTAGGTTTACATACTGTTCTTAAGCAAATATTTGAAGTTCACGGTGACCTGCAGCCGTCCTTTCCTGGAATTTGAATGGCCTAGTCAGGTAACCCAGGATGCCGTTATCATTACGCATAAGGGGAAGGCGATTTTTTACCATCCCCTTGCTTTTTCCAGATGAGATAATGTAATCCTCAACTCAGCTCAGCCACTTGCTGTATGTGTGATTTTGGGTAATCACCTCATTAAGCTTCTGCAGTCTCCTGTATAAAGTAGGGCTAATTATTTTCTATGTGGGGCCACCAAGTCATTAAATGAAGGTACAAAGGCACTTAGCACAGAGCCTAGCAGGAAATTGTCAGAATAGTCATACCTGCCACGGTACCAGTTTTGCCTCCACCACTTCAAGCTTCCTGAACTTGAGCAAGTCAGACATCTCTTTGTTTCCTCAAGTGCAAAGTAGAGAGAATGTAGGGTACCCACCTCAGTAATACTGTTCAGAGTTAATTCACATAAAGCACTTACACTGTGCTTGACACCCAGACCTCACATGAGTGTTAGTTGCTACCATTAAGTCCATGATGTGAGCTGAGTGGAATCCAGTTAGTACTTCCAAATGGCTCTTGATTCTATTTTCCTCTGCCCACATCCTGTCTGGAGGACTCACTCATTTTTTTTTTTTTTTTTTCTGCATCTAGCATCTATTAGATGAAATGCCTAACACATAGTTGGCTTTCCATAAATCTTTCTTAGAAAAAAATGAATGAAATTCTTTCATGAACTCAGTCTGTATTTTCCTTTTGCAGGTGGTATCTGAAGCACTTGCCCCCAATTTCCCAGTCATGTCTAAATGTTCTCCACAATACAAACTTACTAAATGGTAATTAATTACATACATGAGGATGAATATTAAAGGGCAAAGATTTCAATGATAAATAAATCTTCCTTTTATATCACTATGTCAAGATGACTATTTTCTATGATTACTTACCAACGTAAGCAGGGCCAAAAATTTTTTTTTTTTCAAAGTAATGGTACACTAAATAAAATATCAGTGGTTATATATTTTGAAGTGTTTGGCAATAAAAAAGGTTAAATATGACTTATAGCTCCAATCTTCTCATAGTTACTATTCCATAAATCAGAGATTAAGCCTGGTATATTTTGCATTATTTCCTAAACGTATATTTTGCAATTTTAAAAATTAACTTGCAGGGCTGGGGATGTGGCTCAATGGTAGAGTTCTTGCCTTGCAGGCAACAAGGCCCTGGGTTTAATCCCCAGCACCACATAAATAAACAATCAAATCTGCAGGCTGTGAACAAACATTGGTAAGAAGAGCAAAGAAAGTTAAGAGATGAATGTGCAAACTAAAAGCCGCTGTATGACAAATGATCAGTTTCACTAATTTTTATTGACTTGAGAAAAAAGCCTGTTTTATTTTTCAGTCAATAAATTTTTATTTAAGGAATTTCACCTGTTCTGCCTCCTTCACTACCCATCAAGGTCATTTTATTTTTTCTAAGGCTGATGTTCAAGCTTCAAAATAGTCTTTTTTTAGCTGGGTGTGGTGGCGCATGCCTGTAATTCCAGCACTCGGAAGGCTGAGGCAGGAGGATCCTTGTGAGTTTGAGACCAGCCTGGGCTATAAAGTGAGCTCTAGACCAGCCTGAACTGCACAGCGAGACCCTGTCTTAAAAAGACAAAAAAAAAAGTCTTTTCAAAAAAGTAACTGATGCTCAATCCAGTTATCAGCCCACCGTTTTTATAATTTGGACTACTTATATCTCTCCCTGAGTTATGGACAGAGCAATCACAACCTCAAAATTCTCCGAGGATCTTTGGATCTAACTTCTTCAAGCAATTCGCTTTAGGATCTCTTTCAGGGCCAATGGATCTGCCTGGTTCTCAACTGCTGACAAACTTCTCTAAACGTGAATGAGTTTTAATCACATTTCTTCCTAAGTTATCACATTTAGGAATAGTACAGATCTATGGGATATCTCAATACCTAAGGTTTAAAAAAAATGTTGTCTTTCTCACTTTTTGTTAACTGTCTTAAAGTTACTTCCCACAGACCTAAGAGAGTCCGGTGAGTGAAGCAAAACCACAGTTACTCTACGAGGTGTTTCCAGTGATGTGCAACATGGCACATTTTAAACTAAAAGCAAAGGTAAAGAATAGAGGTTATACTGGATATGGAGGCACACACCTGTAATCCCAGCACTCCTGGAGGCTGAGGCAAGAGGATCACAAGTTTAAGCCCAGCTTGGGTAACTTAGCAACTCACCGAGATCCTGTCTCAAAATTAAAAAAAAAAAAAAAAAAAAAAAAAAAGCTTTGGAATATAGCTCAATGTGATGGCTCTGGGTTCAATTCCCAGTATGTCCTACCCCCTCCATACACACACAAAGTTACACTGTACATGATTTAAGAACTCACTGTCCTTTAAAATACAAGTAACTCTTAACTTGGGTACAAGTTAACAATCCAATTTACTTGACCCAGTGTTTTTTTTTTTTCCAAAGAAAATGATTTGTATTGGTACATTTTAGGTACATAACGATTTCATTCATCATAGGGAATTTGTACCTGTACATGATATAATTGATTCCTTTTTCCCCCATTTCCCTCCCCTCCCTTTAATCCCTCTTCCCCTCCTTATTCACAAAAGCTTTCTTACCATTTTTTCCTTCTTTTATTTTACTTTTACTTTTCCCTTCCTCCTTTCCCCCTCCCTCCTTTCTGTTCCCCTTTCCATTTGAACATTTTCTTCCTATTTCACAATATCTATTATACATTTTGGTCCTTATTTACACTTTTGGTTTCTCACACCAGAGAAACAATGCGGTACTTACATGTGTGTCCTACTATTTCACTGAAAAGTATGGTCTCAAGGTGCATCTATTTACCTAGAAATGTCTCAAGCGTATCCTTCTTTATAGCAGAGTAGTACTCTGTTGTATAAAAAAAAAAAAGCACATCTTCTTTATCCATTCACCAGTTAATGGGCATTTGGACTGTTTCCAAGATTTGTCTATTACAAACTGTGCCACTATAAACATGCGTGTGTATATATCACTATTGTATGATGCTTTTAATTATTTTGGGAATATACCACGAAGGGGAATAGCTGGGTTAAATGGAACCTCTAGTCCTAGTTTTCTGAGTAATCTCCACAATGATTTCCACAGTGATTGCACCAGTCTGTACTCCCACCAACAGAGAAGAAGTGTTCCTTTTTCCCCACAGCCCTGCCCGCAGTTGTTATTCATTGATTTCTTGAGGATAGCCACTCTTTCTGGGGTGAGATGGAATCTCATCAGTATTGTTTTAATTTGCATTTCTCAAATGATCAATGATGTTGAACATTTTTTCATATATGTATTTGCCATTTGTATTTCTTCATCTGAGAAGTATGTATTCATCTCAGATGCCCATTTTTGGATTGAGTCGTTGAGTTTTGGGGGCCTGAGTTTTTTTAGTTCTTTATATGTTCTAGATAGAAGTCCTTTGTCTGAGGGACAGCTGGCTAAAATTTTTTCCCGATTCATGGGTTTCTTTTCACTCTGTTGGTGATTTCTTTTGATGTGCAGAAACTTTTTAATAAAATGAAATCCCAGTTGTTGATTCTTTGAAATATTTCCTGTGCAGTTTGGTTTTTGTTCAAAACAAGATTTCTGCCTACTTTCTCTTCTAGTAGATTTATTGTTTCTGCTTTAATATTTAGATCTTTGATCCATTTTGACTTAAGTTTAGTGTATGGTGATAGACATGGGTCTAGTTTTAGTCTCTGGCATGTGGAAAGCCAGTTTTTCCAGCACCATTTCTTAAAGAGGCTATCTTTCTTCCAGTGAACAGTTTGGCCCCTTTGTCAAAGATAAGGTGGCTGAGTATGTCTGTAGTTGTGTCTGCATCTTCTAACCTATTTCCACTGATCCTCAGGTATGTTTGTTTTGTCTTGTTTGCCAGTACCATGCTGATTTTATCACAGTAGCTTTGTAGTATAATTTCAAGTCAGGGATTGTGATGCCTCTGCCTTGCCTTTGTTGCCCAGAATTGCCTTTGCTTTTATAGATCTCTTCTGGCTCCAAATGAATTTTAGGATTGTTTTCCCTAATTCTGTGAGATATGCTGTTAGAATTTTGATTAGGATTGCATTAAATCTGTACAACAATTTTGGAAGTATGGCCATTTTCACTATATTAGTTCTTCCTACCCAAGAGCAAGGGATATCTTTCCATTTTTTGATACCCTCTTTAATCTCCTTTTCCAGAGTTCTGTAGTTTTTGATGTAGAGGTCTTTTACTTACTTTGTTAGACTGACCCCAAGGTATTTCATTTTTGTGAATGCTATCATGTAAGACGTTGTTTCCCTAATTTCTCTCTCAATGAGTTTGTTAATCGTGTATAGGACCCTATTGATTTTTGCGTATTGACCTTGTATCCAGCTACCCTACTGAATTGGGTTATTAAATCTAGAAGTCATTTGGTGGAGTTTTTGGGGTCTTCTATGTAGAGTATCATGTCACCCATAAATGATAATTTAACTTTGTTCATTTCTATCCTCATTCCTTTTATTTCTCTTGTCTAACTGCTCTGGCTAATGTTTCCAGAACTATATCGAAAAGAAGTGGTGGGCTGGGGATTTAGTTCAGCGGCATAGCGCCTGCCTGGCAAGCGCGAGATTGTGAGTTCGATTCCTGGGGGGCGGGGGGAAGTGGTGACAGTGAACATCCTTGTCTTGTTCCTGATTTTAGAATGAAAGCTTTATACCGGGTGTGGTGATGCACACCTATAATCCCAGCACTCAGGAGGCTGAGGCAAGGGGATCGCTGTGAGTTCAAGGCCAGCCTGGGCTACAAAGTGAGCTCAAGGCCAACCTGAACTGCAGAGTGAGACCCTGTCTCCAAAAACCGATAAAAAACAGAATGAAAGCTTTTAGTTTTTGTCCATTTAATATGATGTTGGCTGTTGGTCTGTCATTAACTCTTAACTCAGGTACAAGTTAACAGTCTAATTTACTTGACCAAGTGTTTTTGTTTCCTAATCTAAACTTCTCCCAAAGGACCTTTATAGGATTCTAACGTAGTGTGTGTATGGCACTGCCTTGAGTTTATAGTAACAAGTTCCCCTGGAATTAAATTTATATTTTCAGCCTGGGCTTCTATTCTGCTCCTCAAGATCATATATCCAATTTGCCTCCTTAGCATTTCCAACATAGTATGTTTAACTGAGCTTCTGATATTGCCCTGAACCTGTTTCTGTTTTCCCCACTTCATCTTCAATGTTCTAGCAGTATTACCTTTTTTTTTCTTTGAGCAATATTTAATCCCTAAAATACCCCCAAAATCTGATGCATGTTCACTACATACCACCATGGTTCACACCACCGCTGTCTCTCACTTGAGTTATTGCTGCATAGCCTCCTCAACAGTCTCCCTGGCTCTGCTGTGGCCTCCCACTTTAGTTTGTTGTCAAAACAGCAGCCAGATGGATTCTGTTAACGTTTAAGTCACACCATGTCAGTCTTCTGCACAAACCCTCTGACAGCTTCCCAATTTAGAAAAATGTCAAAACTTTCCACCAGCCTTTCTGGCAGTAATCCTCCCCCAGCTCTGACTGTATCTCCTACTCTCTTTCTCATTCACTCTGCTCCAGCCCGGCATATATTAGACACCTGGTAAATGTTTGCTGAATGAACAAATGACCTACAAAATTTAATATTTGTCATTATGTGTAACTTGATCAATACTAATATTACAAGACAGAAAAGTTCATAAATTATCACCAAATCAGTAGGTACTTTGGGAGGGATGGCAGATTATTAATTCATTATCCTTGGGAAAAATAGCAGTGATAAGTGGATTGAGTACCAGCCCTCACAGAGCTTCTAGTCAAATGAAGGTGTCCAACTCCTGTGCTCTCAAAGCCATGATCAAAAGATGCCCATAGGTTAGACCAAGATCAGTGGGTTCCTGGTTTTCCAACCTGGCAACCAGTGGATTATCCTCAATTCTTTCTTCCTTGCCTTCTAGACCAATAAGCCAATTTGTTATGAAGACCTTTTCAGTCAGCCTCAGGAATGTCCAATGTGCTGTCCAACTCTAAATGAAGTATCATGCAACCCCTCAACCATCACCGGCTGCCACCTGACGACTACAGTATTCTCTTAAGTAACATCCTGTCACCAATCCTCCCACCAAGGGGTCTTACATGCTGAGGCTGGCATCACTTCCTCCAAAACAAACACTACTCCCATTCTTAACCACAAAGCAGTTTACCCTCAGCATCACTTCGGCAGCGCATTTGTTTATGTATTGACTATCCTGAGCATCGTTTGGGCAGGTGTCATTTCAATCAGCTGATTCTTGTATTGAATAAATTTGATAAAACTGTCACTCTTATATTTTCTATTATCTTATAAAAATTAATGAAATTAGACAACTTCTACTATAAAACAATAATACCAGTACAACATAGTAGGACTTATGGGACACAATGAAAGTAGTTTTATGAGGGAAATTTATAGCAGTGAGTTTCCACATCAGAAAACAGAGCAAGCTCAAATAAATAACCTAATGCTGAACTTCAAACTTCTAGAAAAAGAGTGAATTAAACCTACAACATGTATCAAACAGTAAACTATAAAGATTAGAGCAGAAATTAATGCAATTCAGACTAAGAACACAACACACAGAATCAATGAATCAAAAAGCTGGTTCTTGAAAAATTAAATAACACTGACATTCAACTTTATCAAAAAGACAAAGCAATGACTAAAAGCCCATGCATTTAGGAATGAAAGTGTTGAAATCACAACAGATCCTGCAGAAATCCAGTAGAACATCGACACTTCGAGAAACTGGAATCTAACAAGAGAAAAAATACAGAAAATTTGGACAGATTCTTTGATCCATATGTATTACCACCGCTGAATCAAGAAGATAAAAAAGTCTAAATAACACAATACCAGTCAATGAAATTGGAGATGTAATTAAAAGCCTACTGTTTTGGTTACTTTTCTCTCATTGCTGAGACAAAATACCTGATGCCCAAAATTAAGGAAGAAAAGGTTTATTTAGCTTACACTTGTGGAGGTTTCAGTCCATATGCAGCTGGCTCCAAGGCAGAGTAGCTCATGGCATGGGGCAAAAGTTCATGGTGTGGGAAGATAACAAAAGCAGCAAGAGCAAAAAGGGAGGAAAAGTGGGGAGAGCCAGCCTCTTTCCCTCCCTTACACTGTATGCAAACTACTTGCCCCAGGGCGAGTGTAGCACTCACACCCATAATCTCAGTCTTGGACTATGGATCAATCAAAAACTCTAGAAGCCTGCACCTATGACTGCATGAGGCTTTGGGGGGACATCCAGACACAACCATAACAGGCATTTATATTTCTACTTTTATAAATAATTTGTTCATTTTGTATATGTGCATTTATCAAGGGATCTTTAGAGTTTTTCTCATTCACTCTGGGTATTGAAATTTTCCTTTCATATAATATTTCATAGACTTTGATGTTATTTGATATTTATAGCAATCATTTCCTGAGGTACAGTATGATTTGTGCTTTTAAAATTTTTTTTGTAGTTGAGTCTGTGATCACATCCAAGCTTAGAAAGGTCTCTTCCCTATATAGTATTCCCTATAAAGATCAGTATTTCTCCATAAATATATATACCCATCTTCTTACTTTTAAAAAATTTTTATCTCTAATTCCTTAGCAATCTATTTTGGGAGATACTATAAATCTGATCTTTTTCCAAACTGAAAACCAGCTGTGGCAATAGTATTTATCAAAAAAATATTCTTTCCCTCTTTGAATATACAATGCATCATTTGTTAAATTTTTTACAAATGACAGTCTACTTCTGGGATGCTTTTAGGGTTCCATCAATTTATCTCACACCCCCTCCCCCCAGTACTGAACATTGAACCCAGGGACTCTGAGCTACATCCCCTGCTTTCTGTTTTGTTTTATTTTTGAGCAGGTCTTGTTAAGTTGCCCAGGTTGGCCTCAAAGGTGTGATGTTTTTGCCTCAGCCTCCTAAGGATCTGGAATTATAGGGGTGCACCACCATACATACATGGCTGTTTACCTATTCTTGCAACATCCACATAATGTCTTCATTTGACCAGTCTTTACTGAGTACTTACATCACGTTAGACCTTTAGGATAAAATGGTAAAGAAGACATACCTGGTCCCCGTCTCTGTGGTGCTTACAGGCTAGTGGGAAAATGGAGAGAAGTAATCGGACAGTAACACCATGGTGTGGTATATGACAGAAGCACAGGGAGCTGTGGAATGTATAAAAAGGGACCCCAAAGGGGACCTGAGAAATGAGGAAAAGTTTCTTAGAGGGCATGCTGTTTATGGCTGAGCAGAAGAAACAGCATGTTGGAAGAACTGGAAGTGAAAGGCAAAGGGAGCTCTAGAGGAGCTGGAGAACATTCACTGAGGTGGAAGACAAGCGTGGCAGGAGCTCAGGTGTGGTCATGTTGTATCATTAAGACCTTAAAAAGGACTCTGTACTTTATCCTGAGGGCAGGGCAAGCCAGAACATCTTGTAACCAGGGAGCAAAGTGTTCAGATATGCATTTTAGAAGGATCACTTGGGTATAAGATGAAGAGTAACTTACTAAAGGAAGTCAGGAGTATAGCCAAGGAGGCGCAGGAGACCTCGAGGAAGATTAAGACTTAACACTCTTTCTCAAACTTTACTATGTTACTATCACATACTTGTTTCTCCAGATTAACTTAGCCAAGTTCCCTCCTACACATCTAATTCCACTCCAATTCCATTGTAATTTGTTTAGAATTGCAGCTTAAATTGACTTGTGAAGAAGTACAACTTGATTTTGTATAATTTTCCCTATGATTTTTAAACAGGTGCTGCTAAGTCATGTCTCTATCATATATTTTTGTAAAGATAATGTACGGGTATGAGGAAAACAAACAAAAAAACCAGTGGGTGGAAAAGGCAGGACAGAAGCCATAACAGCTTGACCTAAAGTGTAGCAAATGTCAAACATTAAAGGGAAGCAAACATAAAAAAGAACTAAACCTAAACTAAAAAAGTAATGTAATCTGTTGGAGAAAGCTATATGGACAGTGTTTAAAACAAAGTATTAAGGGGGCTGGGGATTTAGCTCAGCGGCAAAAGCGCCTGCCTGGCAAGCACAAGGTCGTGAGTTTGGTTCCTGGTACCAGAGAAAAACCAAAAAAAAAAAAAAAAAAACAAAAAAAAACAAAGTATTAAGTAGAAGTACACTTGAGTCACAACACAGAAAAAATTCTTATTTTTCCAAAGCCAAGAAATAAATTTTTAAAAAACCATAATTCGAAGCAGGCTGGAGAATTATCAACATAACTATAAGGCACAGTAGTGGGGCCTAAGAACCAAACAAGTGGAAAAGAACCTGGCAGCGATTTTAAGTACTTTATTTTGTGTGTTTTTGTGGCACTAGGGATTGAACCCAGGGCCTTTGTCCTAAGCTACATCTCAAGTTCTTTTTATTTTTTATTTTATATTCAGGGTCTCACTGAGTCACTAAGTTGTCCAGGCTGGGCTTGAACTTGTGGTCTTCCTGCCTTAGCCTCCCAGAGTGCTGGAACTACTGCATGCATCACCCCACCTAGCTTTTAAGTACTTTAAAACTGGGTTAACCTAAATAAGTAATAATTGTGTGTGGTTTCAATTCTTAGCTAGTTTCAATTCTCTCATACCTTATTGAAATGAAGCTAGGCACGGGAAACTCTGAGCTGGAATAGAGTTGGCAAATGGGAGGAAAGGGTTGTCTCCAGAGGAATAAAGAGAATGAAGGAAAGACTGGAGGAGCAGCCTCACTCTGTAAGAAAGACATTAATCCTCCTTGTATGCTCAAGTAGGGACACAGAATGCTGCTAGTGGACAAAACGAAGAAGCTGCCCATATTATTAGAACTATATATGTTTTCATGATTTTTAATGCATTTTCCCACAGGAAATCTGTTTTTCTGGAAATGAGTGAAGTCTCATTTTCTAATATGAATACTGAGTTATCTAATATAAGTCAAAATATAAGGAATGGAAAGATGTGATGGTCTGACAGAACTACTAGGTAGATAATGCCAACAACGCATAGTTCTCATGCACTTTCCCTTCCAGGGCCCCCAGTCAAAGCTGTCTCCTTGAGAAGGGAGGAACATTTACATATAAGATCTTGTTTCAATTGTAATTTTCTTGTTAATCTCATGTGGGCAGAACACAATTCCTTCCTTCAGGAGATATATTCCACTTGCACTGAAAGGGCAGATGTACTTCCTATCCTCCTGGGGCTCCCGCACACCAGGGTATACAATTAGATAACTGCAGTACAGGGTCCAGGTGTTACTGGGACATACAGGAGAGGCATCAGGGGAGTTTAGGAAGGCAGCCGCTGGAGGATTGCAAGTTTGAGTCCAACCTGGGTAACTTAGTGAGACCCTATCTCAAAATAAAAAATAAAAAAAATCCCTGAGGATGTAGCTTAGTGTGAAAGCTCGGGGTTCAATCCCCAGCACCACAAAAACAAACAACAGGAAACAACTCTACTTTCAAACCTCTTTAAGAATTGGTAAGTTTCAGTTTCAACAATGTATCAACAATAATGGGGGCTGGGGATTTAGCTCAGCGGCAAAGCGCCTGCCTGGCAAGTGCAAGGTTGTGAGTTTGGTTCCCGGTACCGCAGAAAAACCAAAAAAAAAAAAAAAAAAGAATTATTTTTGTGTCCTTTCCCTCTCTACTTAATGGACTCCATGTTTATCCTTGTTTAAAAAAATACTCAGCATTAGAACAGAAGTAAAAAGACTGAGATCATCAATCATGGAAAATGACAAGTGCCATAATTTTGATATTGTTCTCTTACGTTTTCAATCTATTATTTTCAAAGGCTTTCTACATGCACAGTCATACTTGGTTCTCAAGGCTGTGAGGAAGGCAGAGGAACTGTAACCCTCACTTTTAAGACAACTAGCATGAGTTAGAGGAGGTGGAGGGATATGTCCAGGGTTTCCGATGGGCTAGTGACACTCTTAGCCTGCACAGTCCCAGTTGGCAGCCATTAATCACACATGACTATTTAAATTTCAATTGATTAAAATGAAGTAAGTTCATCTGTTGTAAAAGCTACATTTCAAGGGTTCTAGAGCCACATGTAGTTAATGGCTACTGTACTGGACAGTCTAGACATAGAATATTTCTGTCCTCGTAGAAATGGTGTGAGTCTCACTCCAATAACATTTTCCATTCATGTGGTGGCTTTTTATATCCTTGCTTTGCCTCAACAGAAAGGAAAACATTACGCGATGATCTTGCTCTACATGACAAGAATTAACTGTGTTGAATTTGGGTGACAGTGCCTGGGGCAGCTAGAGAACACTGAGTAGTGGGAGAGGGGCGCACAGTACAATGAACTCTGCAGGTGGCCCACCTCCAACTACTCCCACTCTTCTTCCTCCTACCAGAACGAAGACTTCATTTTGGTATCTGCCCTGCCCCACACAGGCTCTGTGTCTGAGAGTTCAGGAACAGGCCTGTAATGCAATTAGCGCCTAACGCAAAAAGACAAAGTTAGCTGTTAGAGGTACAGCTCATGTGGCTTTGGTCTTGGCCTCTGACAGGGCAAATAGCGGAATACAGCACCTACCTAATTTCAGGGAATACCCCAAAGTGCAGATATATCATTTGCTAATGCTAGTTACTATTACAGTTACATTTGGTCAGCATGATGAGCAATGTGAGCAAAGCATGTCACTAAGATTTGCTAATATAGGTTATAGATTAGTGTGTCTTGGGATGAAAAATTTGGTGCCTTATGTATTAAAATTCTACTATCTGAAATATGAAGATTCTTGTAAAAATTACACTAGTGATAGCTAAGAAAGGTGTACATTCTACACACAAAACTATCAAAGCTTTCAGATCCTTAAATAAAAAGAGAAGAAGACTGACAATACAAATATTAAGGAAACATATTAGCTAGATACACTTTTGAAAGAACATGTATCATTTTTGCAGCAAAAAATGATATTTAAATAATGACAAAAATAGAGCAAGATATGGTGACACATACCTGTCATCCCAGCACTCTGGGAGGCTGAGGCAGGAAAACCCAAGTTTGAGCCCAGCCTGGGCAATTTACTGACTTAGCAAGACTCTACCTCGAAAGAAAAAAAGAAAAAAAGAAAAAAATTTTAAAAAGGGGGTAGAGGTGCAACTCAGTGTAAAGGTCTTGGGTTCAATCCCTAGCATCAAAATAAATTTAATTAATTAATTAATTAATTAAATCAGAATGGAAACACTATATGTAATTCTAATCTTTGTAATTTGTAGACTTACAACATTAAACAAAATAAACTTTTAAAAACTGTACTGAATTCAGTTACTTGATTCCACTTAGGACATGAGTTTTTTAAAGAAAAATCTCAATTTGGCATTTCTTCATATCTTGTGGGGATGAACTGGAAATAGAATGTCTATTCTGCCAAACTTTTACAAAATGAAACATTACTACCAAAAGCTGTCGTGCAATTTTCAATGGAACAAACACAGTGAAGATTATGAGTGACTTTGAAATCACAAGCATATGGCACTTTGTTCTCATACTTTAGAGAATAATTATAGCTCAATGAAAAGAAACTGAGTTGCTGACCTTAAACTGAAAGATGGTGGCCACTTGTCATTTTTCCTCAGCTAAAGACAAGCTGCAGGACATACTTTGGGACTGCTTCATCAAGAACTTACAAAAACAACCTGAGTAACCACTGTGAAGATGATAATATGTAATATAATAACTACTGTTAATTTCCTATCACCTTCTTTTGAAATTCTGTATCATTTTTATTTTGTTAATGTCTTTGTTTTTGTTATTTTGTTTTTGTTCTTTTCTCTTTAAATTAAAAAATAAAAATAAAAGAAGAACTTACAAAAACATCCCAATGGGATAAAACAGCAGTGATTACATTTAAACAGAACCAAAGAAAGCTTAACACTGCACTCAGCACAAAGCAGTACCTATACAAGACCAGTAAAAACCAATGGTTGCCTACACAGAAAGTAATTCATCGGCTGAAAAATGTACTAACTGATGAGTTACGTAAGATCTCCAGTCATTTTGCTTCAGAGAAAATGTTAAAATAAATTGGCATTCCATGAAAAAATCCAATGCATGCAGAGAAAAATGTGTTCCCCACCATTCCACCTAAAAGTTAACTCCCTTCAGATTAAATGAGATAAGAAATATGATAAGAATCTTGGACCAGGAAAAAAACACTATTAAAAATATTATTGGTGGCAACTCGCAAAATCTAAATATGGACTTTGATACAATACAATTAGCTAACCCAGTGTAAAATGTCCTGCTTTTAACAAGTATGTTGTGGTCATGTAAGACTCATTGGTCTTAGTACACAGTGAAGTACTGGGGGTGCAAGGGGCATGGCATTTGTGACTCTTAAATACTGGGTGGAGAACTGGTAGTCACACAGCAAATGCCAAACAATTGGTGCATTTGGGTGAAAAGTATATGCGAGTTCTTTTAACTCTGGTAAAATTTTTAGTTATATCAAAATGAAGTAATCAAAAAGTTTTAATTCATGTCTCTCCTTACATTTCCTCCGAGTCATTCTGGTAGTACCTAAGTTCCAGAGTGACCAAGAGGATGGATGTTTTGGGAGCTGCAGAGGCTACTGATCTGAGGAATCAGGCATTCTGTCATTAGCTCTCCACTGATTATGCTAGATCTAGAATGATTCACTCCTCACAGTAGAAAACACTCCTGTTTAGTGCGGAACTAGGCAGTGACTACTCCCAACTGGGACTACCACTGCAGTTACTATCCAACCAATCTCCATCCTGTGCTCTTACTGTCATGGTAGGTAGCTGGAATCATTCTAGCAGAAGTTTCCTGTCTCATATATTCGTTCTTTCAAAGTATACGCTTTACAAAAATAAACCCTGTAATAAAGAGGTTACTAGATGACCATTTCAAAGACCATGCCAACCTCCCTAACATTGTTATGTGCCAAAGCAGTTACCATATAATGTAAGAAATCAATTGTTACAGATAAACATGAAAAAAGAAATACACATTACATTGTAGGCTATGTACAACCTGAAACAAGCAGTCCCTTAAAAATTAAGTATGCTCATCTCACTGCTATAAAAACATGTCTGAATTGTGAGTTTCACATCACTTCTACCATTTAAAACAAAACACTGAAGGAAATACACTTTACTATCATGACTTGTCATCCACAAATTATATGTCTAACCCTTGGGCTTATTTTAGTAACTCTCCTCACTAATTTGCCTGTGTTTTTGAATAGCAAGTAATATGTTTTCAATCATGAAAGGTTACGGGGAAATTTTTGTGGTAGAAATTGGCCTTCCACTGGCATAAAAATCATCAGTCTTACGGCAACCCTTTGGGAAATAACATTTTTTTCCATCATTGTCAAGTGGCTTTCAAGCCAGTTTAATTGCTACTGCTCCCAAGAATGGTTGTTTATATTCACTGAAAACTGATGTCACTCAAAACCATGTAAGCTAAAAATGTTAGTAGGCTTGATAAAACATCATTTCTTTAGAATACATTAAGAGAATCAAACTTCCTGGCAAGCCCAAGGCCCTGAGTTCAATTCCCAGTACAAAAAAAAAAAAAGACAATAATAATAATAATCTACTAATATTTAAATGGAGCACTGCCCATCCTACAACACACCACAAAAACCAGCTCTATTATTGTATCATCCTTTTCCCATTTGTATAGCAATACTGTCAGAGAATGCAGCTATTTTATTGTGACACAAAATTGTATTTGATGTCATTTTGCCTAAGTGTTTTTCACATGAAAACACCTGAGAAGGACCAAAACTAAGTGGCTTTATAAGTGATTTCTTTGCCTTCTCACTCCCTGTTTCTCTACCACTTCCACTGACTAGACAGTTACTGTACTTTCAAAAACATTAATTTTGCACAAGTAACACAGAAATGCTGCTTTTCTTCTTCCCTTTAACTTGCTGGATGTACATCCTTTTTTGTGCTTATTTAAGAAATATCACATACAAACTTTTCTAACCCTTAACTCAAGCATTAATGAATTTGATGGGAGGAGTCCTATCATGGCCTGGGTAGGGCTTGATCACCAACTGACCATGGGAGTCAATCTCTGGTTCTTTTCTCTGTTTATGAGGGAATGAATCTCCCTGTACCCACTATAACATTAGTCAACTAAAATTATAAAAAAAGAAATATTTTTTTTCCAGATACTGAACAGTTGCTTTGCTTTATTTACCCTTGCATCTGGATTGCTAAGAGCCACCAAAGAAATCGAGATGGCCTGGGGGTGTAGTTCAGTGGTAGAATGCTTGCCTGGCATGTTATGGCCCTGGGTTAATCCCTCAGCACTGTAGGGGTAGGGGTGCGGATCGCCTAGATTAAACCTGGAAACTGTAAATCCATGACTTTCAATGTCCGCAAGACCTTCAGCATTGCTTGTGATCCTCATACCTGTCCTTGACTGGTACCCACGATCTGAGGGTAAATCCATCAATCTCATCTCTAGCCAAAATTCTATAATTGCCTCGCTCTTAGCTCATATCTTGTCTTTTGTCTCACAGAGCAAAATAAAATCTATTAGACAAAAACTCCACCAACTTCCAACATTCACTCTCACCCCAACCACTAGTTTTCCTCGTCCCTACAAAAGAGATGGTGCTAAAAGCGCCGGATCCTGCCCTTCCTCACTTCCTCAAGCATCTTGTTCCATTGCTTATCTTAACCATACCCATTTTTTAAAAACAAATACAATACCTTCTATCAATTCTGCAGCCTCTCTACTGAATAGCCTTGTCTTTCCTCCTCTTCACAGCTAAGATTCTGGAATAAACCAGATCCACTGCACGTACCCTTCAGCTCCCGGCTAACTCTACCATTAACACTTCCTATCACCAAACCCAACAGTCTCACCCATTCTTTGTGTATAGGACACTGGCTCTACAGATTTACTACTGCTGATGCTTCTCTCTAGACATTCTCTTCCCCCTTTTTTTCCGTACTGTTACTTTCTAATTCAACTCTTTCTTGTATTGACTCTTCCTTCCCCCAAATCCTAGAGCTGTCAGTGGGAGAAGAAATGGATACAACCAATTTGAAAAGCAATTAGATAAAATGTAACAGTTCACATCTGCCTCTGCCTTTCAATCAAGTTATTCTTCCTCTAGGAGTCCTACCAAGAAAAATACATTGTGATTTTAAATAATGAGAGAAATAATCCTTGTATAGAAACGTTAAGTACAATATTATTTATGACATAAGATACTACAATTGAGCCTGCAGTAATGTTACGTGAAAAAAAATGATACGAAGTTGTTTATCTAGTGTTACAATTGTGCAAAAAATACACATGCAGAAAAAAGCCTGAAATACATTTCCAGATGTTAGCAGCGATATTCTTGGGGGAATGAGAACTAAATTCAGAGTGCATCTTATCATTTTTATATATTTCTGTATTTTACAAGTTTTCCACAAGGATCATGTATTTCATTTATATATTAAGAGGAAAAAGAAACCACTTTGGAGGAACAAATCAAATCACAAGGCCAAAACTTATCTTTAGAAAGGTAGCTAGCTTTTGCCTTCATTTCTCATTCTACACATTTTCCAATAAGTGATCTCATGTACTTCATGTTTCTTAAATTTTATTTTAAAGAGAAAAAACCAAAATTTCATAACAATATAATATGAGAGTAACAGTGGTTAGTACACTACATATTGTTATCTTCGAAGTAGTTACTCACAGTATAAGATAGGCATGAAAAAATTGTCCAAACCATATTAGTATATCTTTTTTGTCAATGAACTAAGACAAATTGGTAGTATAACTATATTATCGTGTGTGTGTGTATATATATATATTTTTTTTTTCCTTTTCCCTTCTTTTCTCCTTTCTCGCATCCTAGATATTCTTTCCTTTTGAACAGTTTCTTTTCATTTCACAAATCTACTGCATATTTTGCATCTTATTTCACTTCCAGCTTCTCACACTAGGGAGACAATATGATGTTGACAAATGTGAGTCTCATTTATTTCACTTGTGAGTATGGTCTTGACTTGTCATGTACTTCAGAAGCATCAAATGCCATCATATACAGATGACTCTGATATCTACATCCCTAGCACACATAACTCTCCTGAGCTTCCACACTCTGATACCATCTGTGACAATTTTACGTGTTATTTCACAAAAAACATTGCCTCTACCTTTTATCTTACCCTCCAACCCACACTCCACATTTCCAGTCTTGTAAACAGCACCACCATCACCAAACTCCTGCTTTGGATAAATAAGTTAGTAAAACAAGACTCTAGCTCCACCAATATCACATCAAGTACCAAGACCAGTCAATCCCTCCTCCTCCATATATATGAAAATTAGATACATGCTTCTATGAAATGAAAATTAGATACATAAACACCATGGTCACTTTTCTAAAATGTAAATACTGCAGGTCAAAGTCATTTTCCTACTTAAAATCCTTCAATGGGTCCTCAACACCACATAATAAAATTAAAAAATCCTCAGCATGGGACTTCACGTACTTTTTCTTTCCATATCTACCTGTCAACTTCCTACTCATACTGTGGTTGAAAGAGCTATTCAGGAAAGCTTCCAGTACCCTCTCAAAAAGCAAGTGAGTCCTCCTCCAAGTTCTAGTAGCACAGCATCCATATATATTTTTAAAGTCACAGTATGGATAATATTGCTGTAATAACTTCCATGTCTATCTTTCCCTCTAGACCTAGATGACAAGTGGACAATGACAGGATTCTGTTCATTTTCTGTACCTCTAATATGTAACATATTATTGATCAATAATTAAATATCCTAAATGCTTAAACGAATGATATGGCTTACAAAGTGCAGGATGGATTAACAAGTCACAGATTTTTTTTTCACACAGTTTAACCAATGCTCTACAATCAATTGACATAAGATGGCAAATATACTCAGTAAGTTAATGAAACAAACAAGCCCAAGATTGTGAAGCAAGATATTCACCTTAAGTTTATGTAGACTGAAGTGATGTTTATGGTATGCAAGTTTTTAACTTAGTTCATAAGATTCTTCCCCAAATTTTTTTCTATCTCTGTGGCATATGCTTAAAAGAAATCTTTCATGGCTTCTGATTTTAAATATAAGCAAAAATTGTCTTAGTTTTCTAAAAGTACAAAAAAGTCAAATACTCTTTTTACTAGCAATACAAACAACTTCATCATCCTAGAATCAGTACAAACTAAGGAAAAATAAAATCTACTTTTTGCTTCATGAACAATTTCTTTTTTATTCGTCCTAAACACATACATTGGTAACTCCTGAAAATTTTCATTTATTAATCAGTTATCATGAAGATTTGACTTATAGGGATTGTGAAAGAATAAATGTGAATCTTGGCAGAATAGAGACTGGTGAAAATTTATGAACCTCTGAAAAACAGATCTCTTCCTTACTTAGCCATTCAAAATTCTCTATGAGTGAGTCACTTTTCTCTAAGAAAAGCTAAGTTCCACCTGAAATAAACCTGAATATGAAGAAGTTTGCACATCTAAAGAAACTCACTTCAGGGTTTTCTCCTGGGCTAAAAGGAAATCACTGATGAAGCTGATTACAAATGACAAATAACCCCAAACTAATTCTTGTTTCAGTTTTGAATACACTATATACTTTATGCAGCGGTGACATATTTAATATTTGACAAACTAACATCATAATTAGTTTGTAGCTCCTGTACACTGACCAACCAACCCAGTTAAACACAGCCTACAAGTAAAAGCATACCATAAACATGCAACTACTCAAAATGAAATCAGAAAGTGACTTGAGGATAAGCAATAAACACAGGGTAAAGGTTGAACAGGTACCATAAGGTCTGTAACTATGGCCAGAAAATACAGGGATTTGAAGCTGGGAATTGAGAGACTTCCTGGATGAAAACACTGGCTGAATCTGCACACTGTGTTAAATGGTTGTGCTGTGCCCCGTCGGAAATGCTGAGATAGGATATACAAATATGCACGTATTTGTGTGTAAGTGTGGACAGAGACACATGTATTCCATACTTGGCAGTTGCTCTTCTGATCTAAGCAAATTCTCTAAAGTCATGACACACCCTCAGCTAACATTAACAAAGTTGTTGGTCAATCTTCACTGCCAGCAATGAACTTTATGATGCCTTGTGTAAGGTCAAAGGATTTCTACCAACTTTTAATTGTTTGCTGACTTTTATAGTTAAAGCATTTCCTTGAAGGTTCCTCACTGCCTTAAAAACACACACACACACACACACACACACACGCACACTTTTATTGAATAGCCATACATGAAAATGTACAAGTTGTAACTATACAACTTGATGAATTACCAAAGTGAAGATACTGGGTAACCAGCGCCTGTGTCATTACCAGCACCCCTGGAAGCCTCCTTTACCTCGAAGTCACTGCTCTCTAGTTCTTCTACAAAAAGAATCATTATCCTCAATTCCAACACCAAAGATTAATGTTGCTTATTTTGAATTTTACAGAAATGAAGCATAGAGTAGGTACTGTTTTGTGCCTGGCTTCTTTTGCTCAGCATTATGATTGTGAGATTAATGCATGCTGATGCATGTAGCTTTTGTTGTTATCTAGCATTCTCTTGTATGATCACCACAATTTCACTTTTCCTTCTCATGCTAATGGACCCTTGTGTTCTTCCCAAGTTTTGGTTCTTACCCCTTACTACATTTTAACATCACATGTAACCCTTTTATTTCTATGCTACAGGTCTAGCCTTATTTCAGTTTTGCATGTCTCATATCATTTATTCATTTGAAAACTCTATTACAGAGCAAAACAGTTCTTCAGAAGGCAAACCAAATTAAATGGTGAAAAAGAAGTCATGAAAGAGTAAACACTACAGGTTGCAAAATATACTCAGATCTGAAAAATGCAACATGGAGTTCTTTAGATAAAACTGTCAGAAGCACTAGCACTCTTTGGCCCATGCTAACGGACTATAGGGCTGGCCTTACACTGGCCAAGAGTGTAGCCACTCTCATGCCCTGATTCTCCTTTCACTCTGGCTTTTAAGGAAGACATTTCAGAACAGACATCATTACAAAGACAATTCAGAACTGAGCCTATGCTAGTTGAGGCTGATGCTTGAGAATGCTGTGGCCCACACAGAAGATAGATATCTATATATATCTATATATCTATGTATCTATATATTATGGTCAGGAAGAATACCCTGCTTGCACACAGAACAACTTCTGCTGTATAGGTTGAGGAAGTCAGGTAATATAGACAAAAAGCATGGGGACATCCATCCCCGCCCATCCTGCTCACTGCTGCTGCTCTGGATGCCAGAGACCCCAGCCACCGCATCAGACTCTCTCTCAATGCCTCTCTTCTACTGCCTCCCTCCCATTACTATTTACTCAACTCTCTCAGCTTAAAAAAAAAAGAAGTAACAAAAAGCAAACTACAAGCTCTTACAGCTTTAGCCTTCTCTTTTCCCTGGCAACAAATACCTGGAAGACCTTACCACCACTCACTGTTTAGAGTTCTCTGCCCCCACTCACTCACCTTTGAACCACTGCAAACTGTTTCCCACCCCTGCACCCCTGCAGAGAGATCATTCTCATGCGGGCCCCCAGTGTCCTCTTGACACTGCTGATGGACACCTGGCCACCCATCTCCTCCTTCGCCATTCCAAAGTGTTCACCTTTGCCAAGCACTTTCTTCTCCTCTTGACTGCTATGACGGCACACTCCAGTTTTGTTTTGACCTCTCTGGACCATTGTCTCCTGGCTTTTCTTACCATCTTTTTTTATTCTGATTGTCCCTTAAATAACGGTGCTTCTTGAAGTTCATTCCTTGGCCCCTTCCTCACACTTTGTGCTTGGCTTTGACCCTAAATCTTACGTGCATGTTCCATGGACACCTCATTATCAACATGAAAGGAGGTGGTGAGAAACATTCTTCTTTTCCAATATTCTACATATACAGCCAGAATCCCATATCCACATCACTGCTCTCTACGTCTTTCATGTGTAAGAAGCAGAAGCAGCCCCTAGGTCGTCACTGGGTTTGGTTTCAAATTCCAACTACTTAATTAGCTGTGTGATTCAGGGAAAGCTACTTTCTCTGTGGACAGAGGTTTCACATCTGTGTAACACCTATCTTGTAGTGTTGGGTAGACCAAAAGAGATGAATAAATGAATGAAACACTGTCTAACAGTGCCAGATACCTTGCAGATATCTCAGCAATTAGCTTCCTCTTCCTTTTCCTTTTATGGAAGCTACTCCATTTCCCCAACTAAAAAACCCACCCCCCCATCTGCGGTTTCCCTTTCTGAGGTTTTAATTACCCATGGTCAACCACAGTCCAAAAATATTGAATGGAAACTTCCAAAAATAAACAGCCTACCACTTGTAAATTGCACACCAACCTGAGGGCTACTTGAACACAAGCACTGTGATACCATGACAGTCGATTTACTAACCAAGAGGGCTGTCACCTACCTCCCACTGCTGTCTCCAAGACCTCACTTGCACAGATGCTCTCTTCTCCTTACCCAAGTCCTCAAGCATGGAACCTCTTTACTTAACTTGAGCTCTATGCCCTAATTTGGGCCCCTGTGACCCTCCTCTAACATCCTTGCTTTACCTCAACCTAATGACTTTAGGACCCACACCCTTTAGCAGAAAGAAAAAAAGCAGGAGAAATCTTACTTCACTTTTACCAACTGGCACAAGCTCTGTCTTCTGGGGTCTCCCAGATAAATGCAATTAATTCATATTCGAGTATTGAGGCTGGTGATTAG
This sequence comes from Chinchilla lanigera, assembly GCF_000276665.1. Taxonomy (NCBI): domain Eukaryota; kingdom Metazoa; phylum Chordata; class Mammalia; order Rodentia; family Chinchillidae; genus Chinchilla; species Chinchilla lanigera. The sequence continues at coordinate 7,734,657 of NW_004955481.1, forward strand.
ACGGTCTATCCTATTCCTTCTATCATGCCTGAAATATCATGTCAAGTGCCCTCACTGTGCACAGCACTCTTTTTTTGAGTGAATTCTATTCTGTCCCCATAGCTTATAAACATATAGAGAGCACACACTCTTGGTCGCTTACTCAGTATCCTATTCTGACCCACAATTCTTTCCTCCATAAAAGACAGGATCTTTGCTCAGGTATCAGTCTGATTCCTTCCACACAGCCATGTATTGCAGGAGACATGAACTCTACCCTCAGCTTTCAACTATTCTAAACTAACCATGATAACCACACTCCTCTTACTAGTGGTATGTTTAGTAATGGACATGTAACCAAATGCTGACTGATAAAATTGGGGAAGTCTTCTGGGGGTTTCCTAAGAAAGGAGCATAAGACAAGCAAAGAGTTCCTCTCCTTCATCTGGAGGTTACAGTGTCGGGATGGGATGAATGCACAAAACTGCAACAATCATCTTCCACCAGCCTCATGATGGAAGCAGCACTTCAAGAAGCACAGAGAGGGGCTGGGGATTTAGCTCAGCAGCAAAAGTGCCTGCCTGGCAAGCGCAAGGTTGTGAGTTCAGTTCCCGGTACGGGAGAAAAACCAAAAAACAAAACAAAACGAAACAAAAAAAAGAAGCACAGAGAGAGACCAAGCCCTTACAGACTAGCAGGAACCTCTTTTATCACTAGACTTCTTGCTGCACAAGATAAAATGTTCCTTTTTTGTTTTTATGGTCGTTTTCCTTTCAGCGGCAGCCAGAAGCATTGTAACTGATGCCGAGCGATACTGCGAACTACTCACCCTTCAGGACAGATGGAATGAACCAGAGCAGAACCCAAGTTTCTGTATTTCCTCTGATACAACACAGGTCTGTGTTGATGCATAATACAGTACAGACTACTAAGCCCTCATCTTGCTCAGTCCTACGTGGTACTTAGAATTTGTATTGTGCAGTTGTTATCCTTCAGTAGAAATCTGAGGGTTTACTACATTGCTACTTTTTCCATTGTTTCAAACTGTTCAGACATTAACAATGTCTTATAAATGAAATAATAAAAGAAGGTGAAGAGTAACTATTTGCAAATGAATAGAGCCATAAAGAAAGGAAAAATGGAAAAATAAAAGCAGAGGTGGGAGATGGGTGATTTCTGTCCAGTACTAACTACTAGTGAAGACTCTGGACCAATCATACACAATCGGATTTCTAACCTCATGCATTTATTTGTTCAATAGTAAGAAGCCTCACTTCTGGCATGAAAATTCTATTATTCAGAAACCTCATCAGAAAATTCATGGCTCAGAATTCCTCTCTTGCTTGAGATGTAAAATTAGAAAAAGAAACCTTGTCAAATCTATTAGTCATTACCAAGATTTACTTATTTCAAATCAGCAGAACACTTATTGCAATTGGAGAAATAGCTTTGTTACACGACAGAGATCACATCAGGGCTATATTTGTATTTACTATCACAAATGGAAATGGAGAAAACAATTATCAAATCTTCACTCAATTCACCAACCTGACAGAAACAAACATTTGGAACAGCTCCTGGAGCTGGAGATTTTGGCAGTGAAATTAAAGAAACTGCAGACACTGAAAAGTATGCTGCCATCTTGTTGCAAGACTGAAAAGTCTTCAATTGCTTCCCAATGAACTGAAAATCTAAAACCTTCATTTTCCCAACCCTTTGGCAAAATGGATGGATGGATGCCTCCAGCTCTATCATCGCCTGTCCCCCCTCCGCGGCCCCACTGCACCCAGGGACTCCAGTCTCACTGAATGCCTTTCAGTTCCTAAAGTACACTGAGAGTCTAAAAATATTCTTTCCCTTTTCTTTGCACATGTGATTAATTCTGCCTGGCCTAGACCTTCTCTATCTGCTTCTCCCACCCACAGATAACTCATCCGATCACTCAAAGCCAACTTCTCCATAAAATGTCTTGTTCATAGCACACTCATATACCTGCACACTCACCCTATCCATTTCCCCTTCGAGGCAACCCTGCTGCTTCCCCTCGTGGCTCATAATTCCATTTCTAATTATCTTTTGGTCTCTTTACCAGTGTGTCCCCCTGCTGGATGATCAGCTCTGTGAGAGGGTCTGGGTTGCTCCCACGCCTCAGAAAAGATTGAAGATGCTGGGGTAACCATCAACCTTTTAAAGGTATTTTAATGATATGGAAAAACACTGAGAATAGTATAGTACCTAAGAAAGCAGTTTACAAAACTACATTTTGTGCTGAGCACAACAGCACACACCTGTAATCCCAGCTACCAAGGTGGCTGAGACAAGAGGACTGCAGGTGACAAGCCAGCCCGGGGAACACAGCAAAACCCTACATTGTTTAAGTGGAAAGATTCCAAAATTGAAAATACATACATTTATATAGGTATGTAAAAGATTAGAAAGGAAATACATCAAGGCATTAACAATAATGGTAAGGTTATACTTTCTTTGTATGAAGAATCTGGGGATAGAAAAATAATATATAATGCAGAAAAAGTAGAAGGCCACATTCATAGGGTGAAAAATGCGACTATCAAACAAATCGATTCAATAACTACAACAGAACCATGAACACTGATTATTAGGATGTTGTATTTGTTAATATGCCAGCCAGCTCACATTACCGTCACACCTCATCTAACTTCAATAGAACACAAATGTGGAATGAAAAAACATTAGCCTAGGATAGTGATGGAGAATCTTTTACAGCTTTCAACGTTAACACGTTGGGTAATTCTGATACAAAGATGACTTTGAAAACTACCAGTCAAGGATAAATCCAGAATTTAGAGAAGAGGTTCCTTTTTAGTAAAGGTTTTAGACAAAATAGGAATCTAAGAAGTAGAGATATAAACAGTAACAGATTCTGCCAATAGCAGCTGCCTACCACAAATCAACAAACAATCATAAAATGCACACTGTGGAAAAATCCACTCATCTTGCTTTTAGTCTGTTCAACCACACACATAATTCAAATACCAAGGGCAGTAACAAATCTTAGAGTGGCACCTTACCTACTTAGAACACAGCCTTGGCCTACTTGTCTTTCCATCTAAACACACCAAAGCAAAGAGGGGAAAAAAAAGTTCATAGCACAGAAAATAAAAACCAGGCATCTTAGGGGGTTGGGGATGTGGCTCAGTGATAGTGCACTTGCCTGGCAAGTACAAGGCCCTAGATTTGATTCCCAGAACACAGAAACCAGAAACAGCAATAAAATCCCCATGTCTCACAACTCATGCCCTACAATCAACACATACAAAACAACCCCTTAGTCTCATGAGAACATCCTACCTCCCTTTTTCTACATCCTTCTAATGAGCTCAGCTGACTACCAAAACCCAGCATGGATTAGATTTGCAAATTCAGAGGGAAAAGGAATTCTCAAGGTAGGTACACTCAAGAAAATTATAGAAACTTAGCTACATACTAAGTTAAATTATTTAGACCAACTGAATGTGGAACAAAACATTACACACATCTCAATAAATACCATGGACACAAAAAATTCATAATTATGGTCATGATGATCTAAGGTGTTAAGAAAAAAATTAAATCACATCTTTATATTCTGCTCAAAGAAGCAAAAATGAGAGAGCATCAATAGCTGAGTACCTTCAATGTATTAAGAACAATAACCAACCCGTCTATTATCTCATTTGATGCAATAACTTTGTAATATTGGTCCTATTTTAAAACAGGGCCATGAAGGCTCCAAGAATTGAAGTAAATTAAGTAATACAGGATATAGTACAGACTTGTTTAACTTCAGGTACCTGAAACACTTCCTTTGCTCCTTATTTTATACTGTGTTGCTACTTGTTTAATAATTTTGCTTGGAAGTAAGTCTGTGTGTGTGTGTGTGTGTGTGTGTGTGTGTGTGTGTGTGTATTGGGGGTGTGATTTTATAAAGCCCTCTGGAAAACAATCATCTATAACAGTACTTTGCAAGCTGCTTTTTCAATGTGATAGTATTTTCTTCCAAATGAAAAATTCCTTGGAATTCCAATACTATGCAGAAGCAGAGTTGTTCTGGAGAAGGCAGTAGAAAGCCGGAAGCCTTGATTCACTCCTACCTTGAATGCATGCCTGCTCTTTAGGCACCTCGTTAGCCAGCAATACAAAGCTATATAAGGGGCTGGGGATTTAGCTCAGCGGCACAGCGCCTGCCTGGCAAGCACAAGGCTGTGAGTTCGATTCCCGGTACCGGAAGAAAAACAAACAAACAAAAAACACAAAAAAACAAAGCTATATAAAGCATCACAATGTTGCAAAAAGTTTGGGAGTATAGTAAAAACGCTGCCACAGTGAGAGCAGTACCGTAAGATGGCTCAAGATATTCGGTGCCACTAAAACGTGTTCCTCTCATCATATGCCACTAAAACATGTTCCTCTCATCGTAAGGCTTCACATTTCTTAATTTTACAAATCTTTTAAAGGAGAAAAAAGGGGCTGGGGATTTAGCTCAGCGGCAAAAGCGCCTGCCTGGCAAGCGCAAGGTCGTGAGTTCGGTTCCCGGTACCGGAGAAAAACCAAAAAAAAAAAAAAAAAAAGGAGAAAAAAAAGAGAGGTCCAAACATTTCACAAAGACCTCAAAGGTATTCTGGTGGGTTTTTTCTAAGAGTACTAGTAATTTCATTTTATTTTCCCAAAGACTGGAGTAATAAAAGAAAAATCAGTTGTATGAGTAATATATAAATACAAACACAATAAAATACAATAGTATACATAAAGTATAGTAGATGCACAGTTCAACCACGAATCAAGAATGCAGAAACATTATGTATTTATTTATTCATTAGTTATAGAAGCAAAAACATTCTAGCCTTAATTCCAGGAATATGTCTTTGCAGACAAGACTTTGCTTTGCCCTCAGGACTTAGAAACTAGGGGTAGGACAATATAAAGTAATATGACAGGTTCAACTGCTATGAAAAACTAACCCTGACTGCTCTCACTGACATTTACACTAGTCTAGAGATTTTTTTGAGGGTTTTTCTTAAAGGTTTTCTTATTAACCACAAGCAATTTAGGACTGGATGGCAGAATCTGGGTAACTCAACTGCATATCAAGGACTACAACAGACTTAAAATGACACAGATATCTATGAAAGTCAGAACTGAAACATGACCAATGATAAGGGTTATGCAAAACAAGTATAAAGGTTTTTCATGGTGTTTGATTTTTTAATTGATTATAAAAATTTCCCTGACTTGATGGTCAACACAAAACAGCGATCTGAGATGGAACCATCGGGGAGAGCCCAGCCCGCAACAGATGATCCTCCATTGTACAAGTTAGTCAAAGCCGACTTTGTGGTCACAGAAAAAAAAAATGTTTGAGTTTCTCTTGGTGTTTGCTTCATTGTTTTTAGATGAAGCCATTTTTTGACCAATTCATTTGCTTGCATTGCTTATGTGAACTTTGTGCCTAAGTGATAATTTGGGTCCCTCCACCAGACTGAGTAATATAATTATAGGAGATACATGGAGAGGAAAAATGAAAGGAAAGCTATGTCTGCTCCTTGATATATTTTCTTATCTATTCTAGAAGGTAATTTTGAGAACTCTGAATTGTTCTGTGGCTCTTTCAGTGTGGTGCTGGCAAAGCGAGCACATGTTCTGTGGCTCTTTTAGAAAAAGCTATGTTTGATAGGAAACAATCTTTTTATTGCAGCAAAATAGCTGTATTAGGTTTAATGCTTTCAACTCAAAGTGAAATCCATTGCTATATTGTGCATCACAGAGTAGAAATGTCGGGGAAATGAAAGAAGTCTCATTCAGTCGGAACAACAACCAGTCCTACAGGAGCACATGTGCTGACCAGTGAGGGCATAGCTTCAGGGGTGAGGCTAAGATAACAGAACTGGAAGGTGGGCGACGTATCAAGAAGGAACCAGCTGGAGTCCTTGATTCTGTTCTCCATCAACTGAACTCACTTCTTGGAACCCTTTATCCAACATCACTGGAAGCTGTGGTCAGATTCACAAGCTATCTATTTCTAACCCATAATGTCATGACCACAATTCACAGTCTGGGTGCTGGGTCCTGGAAGTTCTGTAATTGGGCACAAAAGAAGGAGAGATCTTCTTTCCCTCATCCTCTTCTGGGCCCAAAGATAAAGCACAGTTTTTTTTTTCAATTGAGAAAAGTTTTCCTCAGGCATCTGCCCCTCTCCATCATCAGAACTACCACTCCAAGGATGAACTGAGCTGCTACGATATCCCACACATCCCTTCTCACCAGGGGTCGCTTCTCCATCCCAGGTCTGCCTTATCACTGTCGTGCTGCAAAGGCAATCCTCACAAAGAAATTCGTAGTTCCTCATTGTAATGAGGCATGAGAAAGAAAGTGGCCAGACTGAGCCAATCCACACTACTGTGCCTGTGCTGCATTCGAAGTATGTGACGTCGGAAGAGGATTCTTACCAACTTACCTCAATCTCTACTTGGGAGAACTGGGGAGAGCAGTTCTGACAGGACTGAAAAAGTGCAGACAATGTAGGGGGAAATATTTTTGAGCAATGGAAGCGGGCTAGCAACTTGACCAGCCCACTTGCTCTGAGTGGGTGCAAAGAAAGAAAAGCCAGCCAGGAAGCTCAGGCCAGAGGGCAGTGGGAAGGGAAGAGTTGTTTCCAAATGAGAGACACTGTCATTTCACAAGGATCTGTTCATATTTTGCATCTTTGCTAAGTCATGTTCTACCTACTCCTCACCCCCAATCTCAACCCCAATCTTTTTCTTTTTTGAATTCTCTGTGCATATATATATATATGTGTGTGTGTTATACACATAAATAATGTATATACATATGCATGTTATAAGTATATGTGCATATATATGGTTGACTGGTAATTATGTTGTTGTCAGGTTTTTGTTTTGTAGTATTGAAGACTGAACCCAGGGCCTTTGTACTGAGCTACACGCCCAGGCCTTTCTATTTTTTATTTTGAGATATAGGGTCTGGATAAGTCACTAAGTTACCCAGTCTGGGCTTGAACTTGCAATTTTCCTGCCTCAGCCTCCCAGAGTGCTAGGATTACAGGCATGTATCACTGTGCCTGGCTAGTTCCTTTTTAAAAATATGTACATTGATGCCTTCTCTCTGCGAAGTCCTTAAACAATGAATTGTCTGCACACAAAATCTCACTTTACACAGCTCCATTTATTAAGATGTCCTTACTTCCAATGATGCTATTCCTCAAAGAGGGACCTAAAAAAGTAACCCCTACCAAAATATCCAACACAGTGCTAAGTACACAGCATTCAAATACAGTAGTTGTTACCTTAAAGCCAGGGGAATACATTAAAATGATACAGGGTCTATAGCTAATAAATGAGTTACATATTAAAAAAGAGATTCTACACTTAAAGTTCATCTAATGGCTATCATGGTTAAACTTCAGGATCAGTGTCACCAAACTCGTGTGTGTGTGTGTGTGTGTGTGTGTGTTTGTGCGTGTGTGTGTGTGTGTTTGTGCGTGTGTGTGTGTTACCAGGGACTGAATCCCGGATCTTTGCACTGAACCACACTCCCAACATGCTCCTCCCTTCCTTTTTTTTTTTTTCTTCTTTTTTTCTTACTTTGAGATAGGGTCTTGCTAATATGCTAAGTTGCCCCAGGATTGGCTTTAATTTGTGATCCTCCTGCTTCAGCTGCCTAGAGCATGGCACAAACTTTCATGAAAGCAAAAAACAACAGCAGAATCAAATATATTGGAAATTTTTAATGTGAATGGCAGATTTCATTTTTCAAAGTATTTAAAGCAATTTTCAGAAATTAAACAGCAGGGAGCATGATTATGAGCATGCTCAAGTTGATGGTCATGGAGTGAACTGAGAATAGCAAGAGCACTTCTAGTCCACAGGACTGTACCTCCAGGGAGTGGAACACCCACTCTATATATACTATGCTCTGGCCATGTTAGGTTTGTAAGGTGCTAGATTTTAATCATAATGATAAATCAACCTTACAAATGATAAGACAGAAGCTTGGGGAGGCTAAATCCTTGTCTAAGGCCTCATAAAGGGTAGTAAGTGAGCAAGAACAAGATTAAGGTCAAGATCTACCTCCAGTGCTCTTGCTGTTTCCACTGGGGAACCTGAATCCCTTCCAGAACCTTTTTTTTCCCCTTGCCTCTTCCAAGGAAAATAAATGAATTTGTCTTAGTGAGAAGGAATAAGTAAATGAAAAGAAAGAAGTGAAAATACCCAGCTCTCCAACAGTTATGGAGTCAGGGAGGGAGGTGAGGCATTTGAGAAGCATTGAGGGAGAGTTAACATTAATTAGGTGGGAATTACACAACAAGCACCGAACTGGCACTTTTCTATACATACAATTTCATCCCAATAACCCTAAAAGGTGATTATTGTATATATAAGGAAACTGAGGCTTAGGGACTCCTAAACTCTAATGCTAATAAAGAGTAACATATAAAGCTGAGATTTGGACCTGGTCAGATAGATTTCAAAGCCTGTGTGCTTTCCACTGCTCCCAGTTGCAAGCATGCTTCCCTTTCTTTTTCTTCTTCCCTTATATGCCAAAAGCTGAAGTTTGGAAAACATTGTTTTCTTCAAGAGCTCTAACCAGTAATTACATAGTGCTTCAACGAAAGAAACTTGCCTCCCTCAGGAAATAAAACTGTCATCTCAATCAAGGGATTTAATAGACAATTACAGGCTTATGATGTAAATTTTTAAATGCTGCTACCTTTTGACCCCTTTTATGAATACAGTTGACATGTTCAGTGGCCATGTCAGTGAGGCCCATAAAACAGGGAATCAACCCACTAGGGATGGAGGCACTGTTGAAACCACGGTCACCTTCCAAGAGCCTTGGCAGTGGCTGGTCAATGACACAAGAACCCAATCCAGTCACAGAGGCAGCACAGCACAAGAGATGCTAGAGAATTGCAAAATGGGCCCACACTTTGAGATAGGCTCAGTTCTTCCGAGCTGGCTCAGATGCAGGTGTGAACGCCAGTAACCAGCTCTACATATAATGATAATTCACAGTGCTGATAGCTGACACAAAGATCACTAGGCAAACACATTTCTATCTAGAATAGTCACCATTTCTGTGTGAAAGTTAGGCAAAAAGCCATAGCTTGTCTCTTTAATGTAAAAGTTGATCCCTTTAAAACCTGTAATGAAACAAACCAGTAGCGGCTTCTAAGCACTGGATTCCACCCGCATCTGGCTCTGTTTGGGAGCTAAACTCAGCAGAAGTCTCCAGGGTCAAGAAATGACCCTGAATAAAAATAGTCTTGGAAATCTGTCCTGGAGTAGGAAAGGAAACAAGGCGGCAGGGTGATTCACTCCAAATGGCAGCTCCAAAACCCAAATTCCCATTTTTGTCCCAATATGAAGCCAATGTGCAAAACAGGCACAGAGCAAACTGTCCTTTTCCAAACGCCTCCAAAAGTAGTTGCCAAAGAATTTCATATGGAAGCCAGGAAGATTTAATGTGCCATTCACCTCTCCTACAAATCTAACTAGGGCTGCTTTTAACCAGAACTCTGAACCAGTTGCAGATATACATTTGCTTGAAGTCTCTAGGGGTTTTTCCCCTGGCAAGCAAGAAAAACCCTTTGTCCCACTGATTTTTCCAAAGGACCAAGAGCCACAAAAAAAGAATACAGAGGTAGTATGGTCAGCATGTATACACCTGTTTGCTGACTTTCTACTATTTTATAACTCGCTGTCTGCTTACCAACACACAGCTACGTATATCAAAATAAATAGAATATTTTAGATGTCATGCTTTTTAGAAAAAAAAAAAAATAACATTTCCACTGGCTAATGAATAGTCAATATCTGTTTAGTTAACTTAGTTTAAGCTGTATTGAACATACAGGTGCCAAATTCTGTATCATGACAAAAAACCACAGAAGGACCAGGGGTAGGTTCACTTCTCAGCCATTCACCTGTGCATTTCTTCCCTCACCAAAGGCCTGAATATAATTTTGCATTCATAATTTATATTCCTTTTCTTAAAGATGATGGTCCCCTACCGTACTGAGTTTCAAATACCAGAAAATCTGGATCCCCCTGTATGTACACAAGCTATCTGTCTTTGAGGATCAAGGCATGCAGACAACAACAGAATACATTCTCTAACAGTGTCCATGTATCTTGGAGCACGGAATGGAATTAATCCTATCTTGGAGGACTGGTCTTAGATGAGTAAGAGTGTGACAGGCAGAGAATGAGGGTAGAGATGAGGTGAGGGAGACATTCTGGGGAGTGAGAACAGCCTAGACCATTTGACAAAGTCTAGACACATATTCTGATTGCTACAAATGAGAGGAAAGAGGTTTACTGGCACTTATCGAGTAGAGGCCAGGGAAACTGCTTGAATACCTTCAGAGCACAGGACAGCCTCCACAACAAAGCATTATCCGGCCCAAAATATCAAGAGCATTGAAGCTGAGAGACTCTTACTCTAAGCAAAGGAATAACAGATGTGTCAGATTAAAAGTAAGAAGTGTGCTGCGGATGCAGCTCAGTGGTGCAGCATTTGCCTAAGATGCAAGGAGTCCTGGATTCAATGCTCAGCACCACCAAATAAAATAAGCTAAAAGAAAAAAGCTGGGTACAGTGCCACATGCCTGTAATCCCAGCACTTAGGAGGCTGAGGCAGGAGAACTGCTAAGTTCAAGATCAGCCTGGACTACACAGTGAGACCTTGTCTCAAAAAAGTAAAAAGAAAAACAAAAAACAAAAGAAATCACACATAGCTTTGACAGTGTTTCAAATGGCACCTCTTGTGGAAGAGAAAATCAGTAAGAAAAGATGAGCAATTAAATTTCCAAGAAGTCAGAATATAAGGCTGATTAGATGCTTCATTCTTAAAAGAGGAAGCAGTAACAATAAAGTTAGGACTGGATCTCTGGAAACCTAACATAGACTTCATAGCCCTAGGAAATGAAAACCACATCTTTCAGGGACTTAGCTCAAGTCTTTAGCTCAAGTCCACTCTGAGGCAGCAGTGTGCATTCTTCCTTACATGCAGATGGTGACATGAGGACTAGGAAGGTGTTCCATGCAGCTGGCCAGGCAGAATTGTCAATTAGCGAGATGCAAAGCTACAATAATGCTGCAAGATCTCAAGAACAAGGATGGCCCAAGCAAAAGGGGGAGAAATCAAGGCTCAGGTCTACATGGAAGTGGCTACAAAGACAGCAGGACACAGTTCAATGCTGCAGTCAGGGCTTCAAGCAGTCATCAGAGTTGTAGGCAAGAACCATTCCTGATCATAAAGGCAGGAGGTATCTGAACAAGAATCTCTTTTTTTAAATTTTTATTTTAAAGAGAAAAAAAAAGAACAATAGCAAAATACCAACACCACAGACAAAAACAAAACAAAGCAAAAACAATAAAAATGATACAGGGTTTCAGAACAAAATGACAGGAATTAACAGTGCTTGTTATATATTACATATTGTTATCTTCAATGAAGTTGCTCAGATTACCAAATGTAAGAATGCAAGACTGATCAAACCATTAAAGAGAATAAAAAATAAAAACAAAAAAATCCACTAGAAATGATACACAGTTTCACTAGACAAGATGGTAGGAATTCACCAATGGTTGTTATATTGCATATAGTTGTCTTCAAATTAGTTGTTCAGATTACCAGATATAAGCATGCAACATTGGTCAAAAAAATTAAGCATAAATTGTTCCTTTCAATAAACCTTCCTTTCATTAGACATCAGCAGTCCAGTCATCCCAGCTATTCATATATATTCCCTTCCTTCTTTCTTTTTCTCCTTTCCCTCATCCCAGTTGTTCCTTCCTTTGAGCAATTTCTTTCCCTCTCATAATATCTATCTGAACAAGAATCTTACTCCTGGGTACAGACGCTTGAGAAACAGTATGAGGAATTCACTACCACCACCGCTACTACCTCAGAAAAAGAAAGAAGAAAGAAAGAAAGAAAGAAAGAAAGGGAAGAGAGAGAGAGAGTGAGAAGAGCCCATATCTTTCCAGCAAGAGACTTCCTGGAGGAGAAGAAAGCAGCCCTCACAATACTAGCAGATTTTGTGATAAAGAGCAAGGAATACAAACTGAAATTTCTCAGATATGCTAACTCACACTGACCCATACCACCCTTTCACATTACTCCACCCAGACCCACAGACACACACCTACAGAGAAGCAGGTATGCCATGCAGCTCACCTAGTAAGACTGTTAAAGAGTATCTTATTTTTAAAGATAGTAATAGTAAGGAGAAATTACATAAAGTATAATAGATGCTTAAAAATTAAGCTTTTGCTCCAAGAGGGAAAAAGAAGGCCAGACAAGTAGCAATACAAGGAGATAATTCTTCTGTTTTTGTTTTTGTGGTACCAGGGATGAAACCCAGGGTCTTGTGCATCTAAGCAATTACTATATCCTCAGCCTTGAGAAAACCATTCCGAATAGGCAAGCCATAAAAGCTTTATAAAAATTAACTGAAACATTCCTTCTTTTTCTCTCTGTCTACAAAAATTATCACAAAGGAATGTACTATGTTTATGTACGATGGTTGCTACTGCTGAGACAAAATTTCAACAGAGACCCCTGAGGCCGGGTATGGTGGCACACACCTTCTAATCCCAGCACTTGGGAGGCAGAGGCAAAAGGATCACTGTGAGTTCAAGGCCAGCCTGAATTACATGGTGAGACTCCTGCCTCAAAAAACAAACAAAAAAAAAAAAAAAAAAAAAAAAAGAGAGAGAAAGAGATCCCTGAAGCAACTGCAGCCTTAAGTGCTTTGCTGTATTTTACAGATTATAAGTGAAGGAATCAGGCCTGGCAAAAGAGCCAGGTGGAAAGCCCAAGACAGGACATTCCAGACTGGGGAGCGACAGCAGTAGGTGAATGACAGAAAGGGCAGGAGTGATCACATGCACACATGGGAGCTTCAGTCACCCATGTACATCCACCCATAGGCAAAATACAGTCCATTTCACCTATATTCTATCACAAATACGAGCTCAGCATGGCACAAACCACTGCTACTCCAGGAGACGAAAACCCTTTAACATTGCCTCATAGCATGTGATCTGAAGTGGTGGATTCTGGCCACGTTTGGCCAACAAAGTGAAATATCCAACGGACACACCAGTAGGAGCCCAGGAGTTCACACAGCAACACTAAGTAGCCTGGAGAGATGTCAAAGTGATATCAAATTCAAAGAGTCAGAGAGAGGACTGTTTTATCTCTGGATCAGGATTTATAGCTGGAAAAGATCGTATAGCGCTACCCTTTGCTGGGACTGGTATTATTCACTATTCTAACTTATACACTCCACTCTAACTTATAAATAAATAAGTAAATCATGAAATGACTGATCTACACGGTGAGAACTACACTTAATTCTCAGAGTTATGAAGTACACACACAGATGAGACACAGACAGATACACACATCTGAACATCCAGAATCTTGACCGACATGATGATGGGGTGTAAAGGCAGACCTAGAAACCTGGGTATTGGCCAAGAGTCATGCTAATGAGAACTGGTGATTCCTCCCACAGATTCCCTAACACCACCTCCTTCCCCTCCAGACAACTTGGCTTATTCACCGTGACCCAAACAGAGTCAGCTTTCATGCCACCTGCCTCTGCTCATGCTACTTTATCCCCCTGGAATGTTCTCCACCCACATGGCCACCTAGACAAGTGCGCACTACCCATCCTCAGGGACTTGGCTCGGCTTCTGCTGTAGATGGTGCTTCTGACTCAATCTATGGCACCTCACCCTCTTCTGAACTTCCAGAACAATTAGTTTGTGTAAGTACTTGGCAAATAATCACCTAGGCTCTATAAAGCTTATCTTTTCAGTTGTTTGCTTGAACTATTCTTGAAAGCAACAGAAATGTCCACGTTCTCCCTGTTTCACTGATGTGCCACCTCTTTTACGAGGTGAGGAGCACACTTTGTTCAGCTGTTTGGATCTACCTGCTGCACCTTCTGGATCACGTTGAGTCACGTAGAATAAAACTGCAATTTTCTCTCCTGTGCACAAAGGAGTTATGTTAGGTTCACCTTAGGAACCCAAAGATTCAAACAAGACACATGACATTTTGAGGTTTTGCAACCAATGAATGTGAAATCCTAAAAAAAAGAGAGAAAGAAAGGGAAAAAGAAAAACATTTCTAATTGACTTCCTCCAATTTACTCAGAAAACAAAACAAAAGCAAAACCTTACCTCATATGCTCAAAGCCCTGGGTTTGATTCCCTAGCACTACCAAAAAAATACTAACAACAACTTTAAAAAGCCAAAGAGATACAATTCTGTTACAAAGAAATAGTTCCACCAAGGAATGTAACTCTAAGACATCAATTTCAAAGTTGGAAATTTTTTGCAAAGTTCTGGCTAATCTGAACAACCACTTTGAAGATAACAATATGCAATACAGTAACCATTGTTAATTTCCTATTATCTTGTTTTGAAATTCTGTATTACAATTTTTATTGTTTCTATTTACAAAAAAGTTCTGGCTAAAGTCATGTATTTGCTAGAGGTTACCTATGAAGGCTGAAATGAACAGCTCCATGTTCAACTATTACTATAGTGTCTCGTATGTAGAATAAATGTACTTCATGTCTGATAAACTGAAATGATTATAAGCTACGAGTGACTAAATTATAAAGGGATTTCTCAAAGTAAACAGTTTCTTTCCTGGGGGAGAGGGTTGGAATTTCTTAAATAATTTTAAACAAATTTAATCTATGAAATTATTGTTTAGTTTACCTCTTTATCTGCTTTATATGCACTTGGAAAAACTATGGGTACCTGGGAAAACATTAAACATCACTGCTAATAAGTACCTGCCAGACACTAATCTTTGGAGTTCTATGTATTAACTAACCATCAGGCCAAGTCAATTCTATATATAAAATCAAGGAGATTTGATGAACTTGCACAAAGACCATAACAAAAACAGGGTAGAAGTAGAATTTGAATCTCAATCTTATTCTTAATCATGATGCAAAGGACTGGTTAGAGTTGATGTGGAGGTATGTCATTTCAGTTGATTATTATGGCATGTGAGGTTGTTTCTGTGAGATGAGTCTTAATTTTGTTAAGACGTAACATGCTACCATAATACCATGTATGTAATAATGGACTACAGTTGGCCTGCTGTATCCTCAAATCAACTGAGGATCAAAAATATTTGGGGGGGCCAGGCGTGGTGGCACATGCCTATAATCCCAGCACTTGGGAGGTTGAGGCAGGAGGATCATTG
>NW_004955481.1:7750155-7752198 GCF_000276665.1 Chinchilla lanigera
ATATATATTTTAGATTTGGAGGGAAAAACGTGCCAGTGCTGAAGACATACAAACCTTTTCTCATCGCTATGCCCTAAGTAATACAGTATAAACTATCTACACAGGATTTACAATACATTAGCTATAATAAGTAATCTAGAGATGATCTAAAATACAGAAGGATATACACAGGTTATGTGGAAATACAGCAGTCTAGCCTTATCTGAAATTTCACTTCCTGCAGTTTCAGTTATCTGTGATCAACAAGAAGGGTGAGTACCATACAGTATTCTGAGATAGACCACCTCCATATAACTTTTATTATACTCTATTGTTATAATAGTTCCACCTTCTTGTTTTTAATTTCTCACTGTGCCCACTTTATAAATTAAACTGTATCATTAGTACTTAGGATAGAAAAAAACATAGCATATATAGAGTTTGGTATTATTCAAAGTTTTAGGCATCAGTGGCGGGGGGGTGTCTTAGAGCATGTTCCCTGCAGAAATAAAGGAAGTACTGTACCACATCATTTTATATAAGGGATTGCAGCATCCTCTGATTTTAGATTCCATAGGAAGTTCTAGAAGCAATCCCCTGAGGGGCAATTTGGATACTACCACGCAATACTCTATTCAGAAAGATACTGTGCAGCTTTGAAGCTGCCTGCCTTTGGAAAACTTGCAATTATAGAATGAGCACTGAAGGAAATTTTGGAGATCCTCATTATTTTACAACTGAGGAAACCGAGGTAAACCAACCAGCTCATGGTCAATCTGTAGTAGCCAGTTGTAGAACTCAGGTCTGTGGTCTTGCTCAGGTACATAACGAAGCCTAATCAAGAACAGATGAAGGCTCTGTGTGCTCTGCAGTTTCAAAGATTAAATTAGTTCTTTTTCAAATTCTTTTTTTTATTCTTAAATTAGAGTTGACAGGAGTAACTAATACTGAGAAGTGGAGTTAGTGAAGCATCCAGACCTACATTATGATTTTCACTTTATAAATTTAAGGGGTAATGTTAGGCTATAAATTTTACAAAAATGAGGCAAAGCTTCCAGGAACCTCCCCCCCACATAGATATTTTGAAACTCCACTTATTGTAATTTTTTAAAAGTCAAACCGCTTTGAAGCTGTAAGTATTACTCTATCAAGAACGAAATAATCACACGTAGAAGATTATAAAACAAATTCTTCTTGGAAGCCCGTTTCAGGGTGTTGAGTTGTGACTACATTCTCAAGGATGTCGGTAACACAAGGACTCCATCCATAACTCCCTGAAAAAACTGAAACCATGAATGCCTTGTCAAATTCAGACAGTTTATCTTGGCACTGGCAAGCACAGCAGTCTCTTCGATGTCTGGAAACGTGTCTAATTAGGCTTCTAGTAACAAAAAAAATAGCCGGTGTCCCGGAACAGACAGGCAGCTCAGGGATCACCCCAGAGCATCCCGAGTGACATGATGGAACGAGGCCAGGAAAAAAAGAAGAAAGCAAGCAAGAAAAGAAGCAAATAAGAAACAGGGAGCAGATGCCAGGCCCTCTCCGAAACAGCTCTGCAGTCTCCCTTGCGGCTATCGGGACACCACGATTCTCCCTGAAGTTTTTCTTTTTCCTGCACTTCTGTTTCCGTGAAGTCACCGGCCCCGCCCACATCTCTCACCTGGCGCGGGGTCGGCCGGTGCGCAGCCCCCCGAGCACCTCCAGCTCTGCGAGCACCCCCAGTCCCCAAGGCTGGGGCCAGATCGCACCTTCAGGAAAAAGCAGCCCTCAACCCCGGCACGCCCCTTCGCCCCAACGCTGCACCCCGGAAAGGGCGACCCCGGAGCCCTGCAGACCCCTGACACCCCGATCTGGCCGCACCCCGGGAGCGGCACGCCCGGCCTCGCGCCCCTGCCGGCCGCCGCTCCGCCCTCACCTGAGCTTGAGGTTGGCCATGAACTCGGGCATGGAGACGGTGTCCATCAACACGAAGTCCGCCTTGCCGAACTCCAGGCTCTCCTGCTCCGCCATGGCGCCGGCGCACGGGCGGCGGGCTCAGGTGGGCGCGGCGGGCTCAGGTGGGCG